>NW_018397255.1:11985953-11992051 GCF_002168275.2 Theobroma umbraticum | reverse complement strand
TACCATGCCCAAGGCAACTCCACTTGATGTTCTCCTGAGCCCGCGCCTTCCTGCTGCAATGTACTTGTACCTCTAGATGTTTGCTGATAAATCTGTAGATAACTCTCAAGCCGGTTCTGCACCTATTGCTAGCTACTTCCTTTGGACCATCTTTCGAGGATGAATAATGAAGGCCTTTAGGCTTAATTGCTTGTAGTTTTATGAAATTTCTCAGTTTTTATGTAGTTTGGGGGAGAGATTGTTGGTGCAAATGGGTTTTGGAATTCAAAGAGAACCGATAAAATCAACTTCAAGGCATCTTATAATAGTTTCTATTTGAAGTCTTATTTTGCCCCACCACTCTATATGTAAAAAAGTAATTATACGAATAACCTTAGGAATACAATAAAGTCAATATCTAACTTCGTCTATTAAACCGCTAGATAAGATTAGAAAGTTGTAAAGTTTTTTAGCTTTAGAACCTACTTTCTGCAACAAGTACATTGTAAGGAATTTAGATATTTTTGGTAAACAATATGAACTCAAAGTGTTTATGTTTTCTTTTTTTGAATTTTCATTCAATTCATCACATTTCTAATGCACTATTTTTTTACGCCTTAAAGTGGTTGCTAGCAGGCCTTTATATAAACTTCCAAGTTTCACTTCTTTAAAGGCACATCCTTTAATTAAGGCACTTCTTTGTCTTTGAACATACCCTTCCATATTACAAGACATAAACTTTGGATAGTGGTGTTTTTCTAATAATCACCTTATGGAAATACAACTTTTCATATCATAAGACATAACTTTTGAATCATTGTATTTAATTTTCAATAGTCACTTTATCGAAAGACAACTTTTGATATTGAGTTCCAACTAACCTTTGTAAACCCTTCTAGAACTAAAGGAAAACTTGAATAACAAATCCCATAGTTTATTGTACTTATTAAATACCTTAGAACTCTATGAACAGTGTACCAATTCACTTTACTTGGATTACTTGTAAATCAACTTAGCATCCCAACCGTAAAAGCAATGTTTGGCTTGGTACACTCCATAATATGAATAAGACATCTAATTACCCTTGCATATTCCAATTGTGCTATTAGCTTGTCTTTGTTGGGTATTAGCCTTATATTAGAATAATAAGTAGATATAAGTGTACAATATGACTTGCCAAACTTTATTATGATCTTTTGAATGAGATTGAGACAATGTTATGTCATCATTATCTCTTATTATTCTTATACTGAGAATAACATCCGTCACACCCATATTTTCATGTCAAGCTTTTTTGATAAGAACCTTTTTTGTGTCCTCCACTTATTCCAAGTCAATATCAAATATTAGCATGCAATCCACATATAAACAAATGATGACACATTGACCGTTATGAAACTTACTATAGACACATTTGTCAAATTGATCAATCTCGTAGCCATTAGCTAATGCAACCTCATAAAACTTTTGTTGCTATTGTTTAAATGCTTGTTTTAATCCATACAAGGACTTAACAAACTTATACACTTTTCTTTCATGACCAAGAACAACAAACCTTTCAAGTTGCTCCACAAACACCTTTTCATCTAATTCGCCATTAAGAAAGTTGCTTTAACATCCATTTGATGAATTGCCTATTTATAGATTGATGCAGATGTTATAAGCTCTCTAATTATAGTTATTCTTGCTACTGGTGCATATGTGTCGAAGTAGTCAATACCTTCTTTTTGTGTAAAGCCTTTCACCACTAGCCTAGTTCTAAACTTATTAAAATTCCATCAATATTCATTTTCAGAAGGCAATAAATAAACATGGCAATATCTAGAAGAATCATTTATATATGTCATGAAGTATTTCTTCCACCAATCGATGGAGTACGATGCAAATCACAAACATCAATATGTATCAATGCAGGAAATATGGAGTTTCTTTCTACTTTAAGAAAGAACTTCTTACAATTTTGGTAACCATGTAAGTTTTACAAATATCAAGATTTTTATGAAAATCAAGAATTAACTCCAAATTAGTCATATCACCCATTCTTCTAAAGTTAACATGACATATCATCAACGAATATCTTGAAGTATTTCTTGCCAACCAATCTAGATGCACTATGCATATCACATACAATATCATGAATATCAATCAATTAAGGAAAGAAAACTTATTTGGTAATCCTGTGAATAACCATTTTCCTATGTTTTTTGTCAACATCAAATAAATCCAATTTTTGCCTCAAATGAATTTGGTCCATAGATTCTTCTTCACTTTTTTCCAGTCTTGGTGTAGTTAGAAGATAGGTTACCTTGAGAGTTGTAAGGAAGAAGTCCATCTTTTTCTCACAATGAATAAAATTTCCTCCTTCAAAGTAGTCTAACTTGATAATATTGGTAGCCATCTCTTATAGGGAAGCCATTTTTGTTGAATTGTAGACACATGTAAATAAGCCTTAAAATTGTTGGAGCAAATTGGGTATTTAGAATTCAAAGAGAATCGAAAAACTCAACTTCAAGGTGTGCTATAATAGTTATTATTTTTAAGGCTTATTTCACCTCCACCACTCAATTTGCAAAAAGAGAATTATGCGAATAACCTTAGGAGTACAATGAAGCTAATGTCTAACTTCTTTTTCCAACTACAGATTAATTAGACCACTAGACATGACCTAAAGGTTGTAAAATTGTTTGACCTTAAAGCCTACTTTTTGTAACAAATAGATTATAAGGAATTTAGATACTTTTGGTAAACAATAGGAACTCAAAGTATTTATGTCTTTTTCTGAATTTTTGTATGTCCATCACACTCCTCATGCTCTATTATTTAAAGTAGTTGCCAAAAAAGTTTTATATAGACTTGCAAGTGTCTCCTCTTTAAGGACACATCCTTTCATTAAACCACTTCATTGTCTTTGAACAAACCCTTTCATATTATAAGATGTAACTTTTGGATAGTAATTTTTTTTTCTAATAGTCACCTCATAAAAAAATAACTTTTCATATCATAAGACAAAACTTTTTTTTTTTTAGAATAATAAAACATAACCTTTGAATCGAGGTGTCTTTCCGATAGTTAATTTATCAAGAAGCAACTCTTCGTATTGAAAGACATATTATTTCATTTTGAAAATACACCAATAGATATGCAAGGCAAGGACAATAGATGAAGTAGAGAACACAAATTTCTAATTGCCTTTTGGGCTTGACAAAAACACATGCAAGGAAAAACCCATGGACTTTCATACCTTTATTAAACATCTAGGAAAATCAATTCCAATGAATAAAAGTTTTCTTATTAATTATGTAAGATTTTGATACATTTTATTAAGATCTACTTCCTTTATATATTGTCAACTTGTACTGTCGTGAGTGAGTTGAAAGTTCACCTTTTTATCATTTTTAATCAACGTCAAAAAAGAACCCCTCAACGTTAAGAATATTCAAAGAAGAGTAAGAGGATTTATGAGCAATGCTAATAGCATGAGCGAACATCATGCATGCGTTTCGCAAGAAGTTATAGCAATTGATGATTGTAACAGTTAGCTTACTGGATTTAAAATTGAATTTTCAAGAAACAGTTAAATTGAGTATTAATATTATTATCCTTTAAACTAGTTATAAAATTTAATATTTGTATTAGATATTTAACTTAAATTTTAATTAAAAATCAATTTAAATTTTTAGGGATTACATTGATTGAAAGTTACTTGGTGATTAACTATATTAATGGGGTAAATATACTTACTAGATTAAGAATTCTTAGTGACCAATAATAAGATCTATAAATGTGAAGTAGGTTTTAGCCTTTTAGAATTATAAAAGAGATCAACTTCTATGTTGTTTTTATATGAGAGATGGAGTTTTTGTTAGTGTTTTACCACTATAAAAAAAACACAAATTTTCACCAATAGAATTCATACCATCATTGAAATTCTGTCGAAATTTACCAATGGAAAACCAACCAAATATTGATTTCCATATTGGGAGGAATGTATTGATGGAATAGTGATGAAATGCCAATCAAATTTATCGACAATCAAATTGGCATGTATTCGATCAGTATTAGGTTAAGCATCAAAAATAGAAAATGGCACCAACTTTATCTACAAACAACTCCATTGGTAAACTCATCTTCCAATCGAATTATCAACGGAAATATCTAACTAATTATAGCTGGTCTATTTTAATTCAAATTAAAAGAAGCATGATCAAGCTTCTTCCCCATTTCTCCCATTTTTCCCCAAACCAAATAACTAAATCCCCCCCTCTTAAGATGCTATGAAACCTAACTTTCATCTAAGTGTAGGTAGGAAATTTTTCAATTGAGATCTACAAATCGAGCTATTTCTTTAACAGTTGTTGGATGAGGTTTCCCAACTAAGTAGTTTTATCTGTATCCTTCATATAATGTTTTAATTGTGAAAGAATGACAGTTGAAAGAATAAGGGCAAAAGAAAACTAAAGGAATGTGTATTTGCAAGTTAAAGGACGAAAAGTTGATCCATAGGCAAACAAGGTCGACCCCTAAAAGCATTTAAGCCTTAGTTAGCTTGTAGAAATGTCAGGATTGACCCCTAAGGAAAAGAAGGTCAATCCTTCCACAACAAAAGTCTTAGAGTAGCATTTGGAACTAAAAAGATCAACTCCCAAGGGTTAAAAGGTCAACCTTTACAAATAAAACACTTAAGGCCAATAAGGTTAAGCCTAAGTTTTAGCCCTTAACATTTGTTATTAGAGCCTACTCGACCTTGACCCAATTCCACGTCAAGCACCTTTAAGGGGAGGTAGCTAGGATGGCCAACAACAATGAGGGCATCGTTGGATTAGGTGGTTGAAGATGTCACGCTTAGTGCTTTAGAAAGGAAATAGGCAAGGTGCTTCCAAAAATCGTACATCGAGTAAGTAGAGTCTCCAGTGGCTTATAAGTGGTGGCACTACACACCCCATCAGGTTAGCCATTTGGGAAGAGGGGAATGGCCTTATGACAAGTAATATCAGAGTAGACTCAAATCTCCACTGATGTGGGCTCTCATGAGAGATACAAGGGTCGAGATAGAGCTCGACTAGTATAAGAGCCCCTCTCCTCTACGGGTAAAAAGCCAGTGCAATAAGGACGTTGCGTAATTAGATGGCGTAGAATGTTACAAATTTCATAGTAATAAGTGATGTGGTGGGCCTTAACAAGTGGTAAAGATTGTTACATGTTGAAAATTACTAGTCCAGATTAAATTTGTTTGCAATGATAGCATCTACAGTCATTTAGTCCAAAACTAGTAAGAGAAATTATCAAAAGGCCCAATCATGTATGACTTTCAAGCAATGCTCCATTCAATTGACTAATTTCCTCCAATTGCTATAAACAAATTGAAAATCAAATCGAACAATGAGTTACCCTTAATCTTGCCACCATCCCTCTCACTTTGCACTTCAGGCATAAAAAAATGGTTTTCTCGTCTCATCTATTTGCAATTACAGGGTTTCTTGGATTGGTACTATTCTACAAACTATGGAAGAAGGGAACTCCCAACCACCAAAATAAGGGCATTTTATTAGCCCCTGAACCTTCGGGTGCCTTGCCATTCATAGGGCACATTCACCTACTTGGCGGCCAACGCACCCTTGCTCAAACCTTGGGAGCCATGGCCTACAAATATGGCCCAATCTTCTCAATTCGATTAGAAGCGTTCCCTGCCCTTATCATCAGCAATCATGAAGCAGTCAAGGAGTGCTTCACTACTAACGACAGGGTATTAGCTAAGTCGGCCCAAAAATCCAATGCAGAAATAATTAAGATACGATCAATGGCAGGATTTGGCTTTGCTCCTTACGGAGAGTATTGGCGTGAGACAAGAAAACTAGCTGTGGTCGAAGTTCTCTCTAGCCATAGACTTGAGACATCAAAGCATGTACTAGATTTCGAGGTCAATGCATTTATAAAAAATTTGTACTTGTTTTGCAAGAAAAATGGACCAGATGCAAACCCAAAGGCTGTGATTAGTCACAAATTTGAAGCCCTAACCTTGAATACGATCACAAGGTAAATCGCAGGCAAGAGATATATCTCGGATAGTGTTGAGTTTTAGGTTGACTAGAATTCTATATCTTATTTGATTAGAATTTTGG
>NW_018397255.1:11964992-11985853 GCF_002168275.2 Theobroma umbraticum | reverse complement strand
GGGCGACTAGCTAATACCCTGTCGTTAGTAGTGAAGCACTCCTTGACTGCTTCACGATTGCTAATGATAAGGGCAGGGAACGCTCCTAAGCGGATTGAGAAGATTGGGCCACACTTGTCAGCCATGTCTCCCAAGGTTTGAGCAAGGGTGCGTTGGCCGCCAAGTAGGTGAATGTGCCCGATGAATGGCAATGCACCTGGAGGTTTTGGGGCTAATAAAATGCCCTTACTTTGGTGGCTGGGAGTTCCCTTCTTCCATAGTTTGTAGAATAGCACCAATCCAAGAAACCCTGCAATTGCAAATAGATGAGACGAGAAAACCATTTTTTTATGCCTAAAGTGTAAAGTGAGAAGGATGGGGGCAAGATTAAGGGTGACTGATTGTTCGTTTTGATTTTCAATTTGTGTATAGCAATTGGAGGAAATTAGTCAATTGAATCGAGCAATGCTTGAAAGTCGTACATGGTTGGGCCCTTGGCTGTAGATGCTATCGTTGCAAACAAACTTAATCTTGACTAGAAATTTTCAACATCTAACAATCTTTACCATTTATCAGGACCCACCACATCTTTTATTACTGTAAAATCCATAACATTCTACCCCACTTAATTGTACAACGCCTTCATTGTACGGCCTTTTTACTAGTAAAAGAGAGGGACTCTTACACTGATCGGGCTCTACCTTAACCCTTGTATCTCTCATGAGGGCCCACATCAGTAAAGACTGAGTGTCTTTTGATATCACTTGTCACAAGGCTATTACCCTCTTCCCAAATGGGGTGTGCAACGCCACCGTTTATAAGTCTGTAACGACCGCTCCTCTATCGTTACCGGCATTCGAGGTTCACGGAAGAATTCGTCAAGTCCCGAACAAGCCTTATTTAAAACGTTAGTTATTATTTCATATTCATGTCATCAATCTATGAAAATTTCTTTAAACCACAAAACTCTTGTAATAAGGATTGAACAATAATCTTTATAAATTGACTAAACCTTTATTCTATATAATCGTAAAATTAATACATCAAGACTTATAATCTCCAATTGTACATTTGTATTGACACTATTGTCTAATTTCATAATAAGTTACAATATGACAACTCGACTTCTAGCAGTGGAGTGACTCAGAATAAAGTGCTATGAGGGGCCTTTACTTATCCGCGGTGGACTGAAAATGCCGATGACTGCACGCTAAGCTGATCACTATGTTCTTTTTCTTTCTTTTTTGTTTTGTGGACTCTATCTTTTACTTGTCATGTTTTTCTTTTTCTAGTATGTGAATTTTATTTTTTGAAATTTTAGTCTTTAAAGATTAAAACATTATTATGTAATTTTCAAATATAAGTTGTAGTGTTGCACTATTGATTGTTACTTAAAATTTCATCAATGTATTATTTTTTATTAATCCTGATTAATAGATTAATCTGTCTTGTTTTGACTTTTATGGTTTCTGCAGTAACTATAGACAGAGCCTTTTGAGTAATGGAAATTGTGAAAATAAGACTACAGAACAAAATTGATGATAAATTTCTTACAAATAATTTAGTTTTTTATATTGAAAAAGATATTGTTAACACTTTCAATACAGAGCCAATAAATTGACAAATTTAAATTTAAAAAAATATTGTCAAGCACAAATTTTCATTACAGATTAGGTTTTTTTTCTTATTCTTTTTGATTTATATATATGCTTTATAAAATTATTATTTATTACAAATCTTTTAATTGTTGATTAAATTCAACATATTAATTTTAAAAATTTTAAACCTTTCTTTGACTTCGAGGACTAGCTTCACCCTAGTTGACATATCCTTGGCAAGTTCTCAATTTATTTACTTATTTCTTTTTGTACAAGATACCAATTCATTCTGTGCTTGACTGGAAAAAGTATTCTTTTATCCTTGACTGGAAATGTGAAGCATATCCTATTTGTAGACATCTTCCTTGGAACAAATACATCACTTGTCTAAATGGAGCACAAATATTTCTCAGCCATGCTCAATTAACCCGTTCTGGCATATTATTCAAAAAGATTGTGATAATCCTCCTCCGTTTCTGTTCTACTGCTATACTCTTAAATCTGTCTGCCTGGTACCAACCCTGCCTTGATACTCTTAAATCCATAAGCCGTTAATGGAAGCCGAAATGCATACGCGTCCTAGTTTGAAATTTTCTGCATCCTTTACCAAATTATTTAATCTAAGAATCTCAACTTGAAAGAGTAATCTTTAATATGCACTTGCATTTAATTAATTAAATTGGCTATGTTGAAAACATATCTCGATGGTTCATAGCACCCTTCATTAACTACCTTTGTAACTTTTATAGTTGAGAAACTTTCGTTCGTCGCTTGCTAAAAATTTTTCTCCTTTGAATTACTTTGTTAATGTTAGATTTTCTAATAAAATCTTTGTGTGGACTTCCATTACTTATCTTTGTTTTCACTATATAAAGGTAAAGTTAAGTGGGACTAGGGATTCGCTATCCAAAAGTAAAGCTAGGTGCCCTCTCTTGTAAACAACGGCATAAAGATCTCATCCATTAGAGAGTCATAAATAAAAAGAGAGGAAGATCCTATTGCACTGAGTACCACCAATTAATTTGGACAGTATTATTTTCATTATTAAACTATCGATTGTGAATCAGAAATCAAGTATGTTATGTGTACTAAATTCTTACTATGTTAGATCTTGAATTAGTATAAATCATTTATAAATAAAGTTTTTTAATTGGTATCAATGCCACCACGATCAGGATTTAGAATCATTAGAAATTTAGATATTTATGACATAAATCATGACTACATGTTAAGGTCTTATGTGGTTCTTTGAATTTATGTAATAAAATATTTAAAATCTATAATTATCTTTGTATAATGCATTTAGATCCTGAGCATGCTTAATTACTGATATATGATTGGCCATATGGCTGTTTAGTAAAATTATATCTATGTAATTAAATGCGGTTTTTAACAATATTAAGCCAAGAACAATTTGATTTTATGTAATTGTGTTAAATTACTTTGGGTTTATTGTTTTTTGATGAGTTAAAATTGTTATTGAGGATATAAATCTTGATTAAACTTATTGATTTTTATCAAATTAGGCACTTCCTTGGGTTTTTTTATTTAACATAAATTTGTCATGTTAAGTTGAGATCTTCATGTGTTCAAAAATTTAATTTGGGTTATTGATTTTATCTATATATTTAGGCCTTTTGTTCCTCTTAATACTAGGATTAAATCATTAGTCCCAAAAGGAGCGGTAGAAGGAGGTAAATAGTACTAAAAATATTTTACAGGAAACTCTTAAGTTTGAAAAACTCTTAAACAATTTTGAAATGGAAAGTTTAAAGCTTGTTAAAGTTGAAAGACACCAAATAAAGAGAAGGTTAAGAGAAGTGGACAAAACAAAATATTTATAGTGGCTTTGTCCACTTGACCCAAATTTATTACTTTGATCTTCCTAATCAAGGATTTTCAACCCAACTTCACTAAAACTAGTGAAATTAATATCTTCAACTAAGTTTTTAAAATGTGTGCTTCTAACACAAGCTTTAGACCTTTACAACAATCCCTAAGCTTTCTTAAGCGTAGTAAACCCTTTAGAGTGCCTCGTACAATCTAATCAATCAAGAAATGAAGAAAAGATGGAGTACAATTGATCACTTAGTTAATCTAAGATGTACAACTTCAAGGTTAAGCACTTTACAAATAATAGGAGTGAAATACAAGTGCAAAAAGAAGGTTTTTTTTTCTAAGCTCAAAATCACTCTTGGTAGCTTCTCTCATGATTTTTGGCAGTTAGAGAGACTTTAAATACTTGAAAAATTACTTCTGACCATTGGAGATAGACACTAGCCATTTTTTCCATTATTTTATCCTTTTGTGCTTAAATTCAAATATATAAACTTAGTTCTGTTAATTGGTTACAAGCAGGCTTTAACCGATTACACCTTTTCTACCTTGCACTGTTTAGCTACATTATGCACTGTGTCATCCGATTAGAAGAAATTCTAACTGATTAAAGACATTCTATTTTTGAACTTCTCCAACCAGCAGTCTTCTTTCAATTAGTTAATCCTCCTTTTAACTAATTAAAGCATATCTCACTTCACCTTTAACCAATTAAAATATACTTTAACCAATTAAAACTTGTTTGAATTGAATTTCATCATTTTGGCTCCCTTCAACGGTCATCGTCACTTTGAATTTAAACTTTGGAGCTTCAAAGTGCTTCAAGTCTCGAGCTTTAACTGATTAACCCCTTTGCTTAACCGGTTAGCAAGCTTTTATTTTTAACTTCCACCACTTTCTTAATTAGTTAAACTTGGTGCTAACTGACTAAGGCTTTTTTGTCTCACTTTCATATAGCGTCCAAACTTACCTTAACTGATTAAGGGTTCTTATTATTCATTTACCAATGTTCTGTTTTCACTAAGCCCTTCCTTCTTTGCATTTTTAACTGATTAACTCTTCCTTAAGTTAGCAAGCTTCTTGACTTGCCTTTAATCATAAAATTTATTAAGGGATTTAAACTTTCTTTTGCACACTTAAACAATATAATTAGACAACAATGAATGAGAATGTTTTGTTATCATAAAAAATATATAAAGTCAACATTTTCTCTTATTTTTGATGATGACAAAACACTTCTAGATTAAGAATAAAATGTTTATGTTCAATATGAATGCTTTAAATCTTTATGCATAATGAGGATTGCTCCCCCTTAGTTAATGCATCTAATTTTCTTTAAAGATGTGCAATGAAATATTTATAATATCTACAATATCTAAACAAGATATACAATATCCATAGTAGCTAAGCAAGATATATTGAACATCCATAATAAGTAGCATGTATTGTTCAACAAAACCATAACTAAGCAAGATATATTGAACATCCATAATAAGTAGCATGTATTGTTCAACAAAACCATAACTAAGCATCACACACATAAATTAAACATAAAGGCCTATCAAACTCTATTTAACTTAGTCTTTCTTTTCCTTCTTTTTGTTATCATTGAAAAAGATATTCAAAACTCCCCCTTAATAAGTGTATCCAAATTTTCCTTTAGTCTTTAAATTAGACTTTAATGAATGAGGGTCATAAGCACTCATACAATTAAGTCATACAATCTTACGGATATAGTTCAATAACTTCAAGAGTCAAGCTTATAACTATGTAAGAACAAATATATGAGAGTTAAATCATTTCAATAGCTTGTCAAGGATCACTCAAATAATGTTCAAGCAAATTTGATCATTTTGTCATGATTAAAACTACAATAATTTTAAAGCTAACATAAATATGCATAGAGATTGTAACTTGATTTAGCCTATAGTTAAAGAAATTAAAGTTTAAAGTTTTAGGTTCAAGATTGAAACTCAATTCTTGATTTGATTAAAATCCTTAATTTTTATGTGTTTAAGTTCAATTTTATCTTTATAGATCACTTGTTACATGTTATAGAGATGAATCATGAGTTTTAATTGCATAAAAATTGGGTATGTAGGATCAAATATTGAGAAAAATCAAAATAGGTCATACATGGGTATGAAACCCGAAATTTTGCTCTAATTGATCTTGATTTAGGATGTTTTGATAAGTTTTAATCCATAGATATTATAAAAAAAAGTCTTAATTGAGATTTGGAACGGTCAATTTCATCAAAAATATTTAAAAAGTTATAATTAGAGAGAAATTGACCTAAAAGACCCAAAAGGGTCGAATTTGACCCAACTAGGTTGGATCAACCCAATTGGAGGTTGACGAATAAGTAAAACTAGTTGGGCAACAACGCTCACTCTTGAATGTGGAATGTGAGGCATATGGCGCCCATTAGGCCCTTGATTTTCAAAATATATTTTGGCAGTTCACTTTCACTCGCCCAACTCTACATATTATGCTATTTTTTTAAATTTTCAATGCATGTTTAATATTCATTTACTTTAATGTGCATTTAATTAATTATTCTGAATATTTTTGGTGAGATATTTTTAGAACGCATATAATTAAGAAAATATGCATGTGTTTGAGTTGAATGGTACCTTTTACTCTCTCCAGATATTTGTGTGTTCTATATACTTTTGGGATAAAGTTATAAAGTACAAATTGATAGCTAAAACCATATGAAGTAATTTTTTTTAATTTTTAAACCCAACAAGGTTATTTTGTGACATAAATGAGGTTTAATAACTAGTTATCTCATAAGTATATGTCACATGTGAAGGCATGATTTTAGGGCATAATGCCCCATACTCATTAAGTTAATAATGAAGTGAATAAAATCATACCATGAAGTTTATGTGGGTAATAGTTAGTTAAATTTTTACTACACAAGTATACATATCGAAAAAATAATATAATGATAAGCAAAGTATCGATCCCATAGAAAATTAATTTAAAATTTTACTAAGTATTAAAATTAGAACAATTTAATCTTATCTAAACAATCAAAATCAAATAACTAAATTAATTAACTAAAACTAATTAACCAAAATTTAAGCTAAAAAAAATCAAAGTGATAATAACTTGGGTAAAAATCAAATCAAATAAGCTTAGGCTTACAATATCCTTACACTTCACCTAAATCTTACCTTTCTTCCTTAACTTATTTAATAGGTTGAATTACTAACCTAGAGTCCTCAATTATTTATAAAGGTCTCCAGACTCGTCCTATAAAAATATCTATTTTAATCAAAACACTATATCCCGATATGAATTAAAATTGAAGTAGACTTATTAAGTTTAGGTTCTAATTTGGCTACATATGACCTATAGGTATATCCCTATTCTATACACAAATCAATTAATGTGATCATATGCTACTTAATTTTAGTCTACACTAAACTCCCTTTCCCAAGTTTATTTAGGTTCCTAAATAAATTTAATTGGTAGCCAAACAATTAAAACCATTAAGAACAAATTAAAATAAACAATTCAATTCCACTGAAAATAAGTAAGAAAGATATTAAAAATTTAAATTACATGTGAGTTCTATTTCAATCCTAAAAAAATAGTTTAGCTCATAATATCTAATAAAAACTTCATTCAAAGAAAATTAGCCATTAATCCAAGTAAAAAAACAAAAGAAAAACACAAAAGTAAACAAAGAAAACTAATAGTTAAGCTTTGTGATCTTAATTCTCCCTTCAATTCTCTTGCTCTCTTGCTTTGTTTTGGCTCTTTTTCTCTAGAGAAATTGCTTGTTGCTTCCTCCTAAAAATCTAAAATAAAAAACCCCTTAAATAGCCTCCAAAAGCCCTAGCTTTCAAAATCCCGTAAGCTTGTTACTATTGGAAAATATGGTGAGCACCACGGCTCTCATTTGCCAAAACCACGGCTTTCAAAGGTTCTGTCTCAATTTTGTTTTTTTGGTGAAATACTTTCAATTTTGAGAAAGATTTTGACTACCTTCTGATTAGAACTGGGCAAAGCGATAACATCAAATTGTAGCTCTACCTTTTAGCTTTCTAGTGGTCGAAAAATCATGTCATTTGGACTTTGTAGCAGGAGATATTCTCAAAAAACCAAAACATATGCAAACAGAGCACTTGTCCATTATGCACCTTTCTTCACCAATTGAAATAATTTTTGATCCTACTCTTACAAAATCATAAAAATAAATATAAATAGCATAAAACTAATATTATTAACTTAAAATAAATATTTAAACATAAATTAAACTAAAATAATAAAATAACTAAAAACACCTAAATCCAATCCTAAATCTAGTATAACTTAGACTAAGTCTTTAATCTCCTATTAAATATATGTTTTTGATGTGCACATGAGTAATATAAAGTAATATCCTGTTATGGGAGAAGTTTCATTATTTAAGTTAATTCGTAGTTACCAAAGTGGGCAATTAGATAGTGTTATGGAATTATTGTTCTCATATATCTTAAGGATGTCTCTAGTTCCGGTATAAATTAATTTGCCCACAGGTGGTGTTTTTATATTAAAATTAGAGTGTAGCACATAAAAAGCATGTGTGTGAGGATTGGCTAGCTCTAGTAGTTTATTCACCTAAAGATGGTAGGTTACAAAGTTATGTCATATTCCCATGACCACTTTCATGTGAAAAGGTTACAAATTACATGTCATGCATTTAGCCCACAAGTGTTTACATGATGATGTGCCTAGACCTTTTGAATAAACTCATTTATTGTTTTGGAGTATTTTGATTACCCTATTTATTCTTAAAGTTGCATTGTTCAAATTTTTAAGTCACCTCTCACAATGACAAGAAAGCCTTTTAGAGATGACAGATATCCAATAAATTTTGTCTACTTGTTGTTAAGAGGTCAATCCTTGTACACCTATTAAGTGGATTTCCTAATATTATTAAAATGAAGAATTTCTCAACTATAGTATCTCTGAGGTATATAGTGTCAGCAAATGTTGAAATTGGCTTTTTTTTTTGGAAGGAAGGACTTTATTCTATAAGTTATGATGGGATAGGAAGAATTAGGTATTACATCATTAAGATGGTCCATGAAATTTAATACTTCTAAAAGGCTTAAGACAGAAGAACGAATCTGGTCAATATGTTAGTGTAAAAAGTCCTAAAGTTGTCTTTAAGAAAGAACATAAATATTTCCTCTACAAGAAAAAGACATAAGAAACAAGATTGTCTTAAATATAAGACTTGGCTAGAAAAGCATAAACTTAAAGAGATACATAAGTGAGAGAAAGCCAAATAAGGATAAATCTAGATTCATGATTAGCAACAAAGTAGAGGTGGAAGTTGAGTTTGTAAGAATAGTTTATTGAAATTTAGTTTCAACTTCTTTATTAGACATTACTAGTTGAGTTTTGATATAAAGAATTTTATTGTTAAGATAATTAATGATTCAAAAGGTATTGACTTATGTTCTTTGATTAGTGGATTATATAAACTATATTTAGCTCATACTAATATTTTTGTCATCTCATATTATGTTGAAGGAGTTGCCAAAAGACCCTACGTCAAGAAAACATCTCTCATGTTGTGGCATAAAAGTCTTGGCTACATCTGTTGGTCTCAACAGGAGTGAATAACACTTTAAAAATATTTTTGAGGGTAGCTCTTGAAGTTTTAAACCTGTTTGGAAGATTTAAGGTGGATGGTTGAGAATTTATGAGGGTTAGTGAGCATTAAGTAAATAAAGGTTAAGAGAAGTGGACAAAACACAATATTTATAGTGGTTCGATCCACCTGACCTATGCCCACTTCCTTAATCTTCCTAATCAAGGATTATCAACTCAACTTCACTAAAACTAATGGAATTAACAGCTTCTACTGAGCTTTTACAAGGTGAGCTTCTAACCCAAGCTCTAACCCTTTTACAACAAGTTTTAAGCTTAACCTAGCTTATTCTACTCCTTAGAGTGTCTCACACACTTCAAATAAACAAAAGATAGAAGACAAAAGGAAGTATAAGTGATCACTTAACTTATCTAAGTTTTACAAGCTTCAACACACTTTCACAAAGATAGGAGCTGAAGACAAGTATAAAGAGAAGCGTTTTGGTCTTCTAAGCTCAAAATCACTTTTCGTAGCTTATCTCTTGCTTCTTTGACTGTTGGAGCAATTTATACTTGAGGAGTTAGATTTTTCTATTAGAGAAAGTTTCTAGCAATTGTGAACATGTTTGATGCCATACTAGCCATTATTTTGTCTTTTAGAATTCAAATTCAAATAGGCAAACAATTTTTCATTAATTGTATAAAAGCAAGCTCTAACCGATTAAAGCTTTTTTAATTTGCACAGGCTGGCAACTCTGTTCACTATGTTAACAGGTTAAAGGAAACTTTAACCGACTAAAGACATTCTATTTTTGAACTTTTCCAGTCAGTAGTCTTCTTTTAATAAATTAATCCTCCCTTTAATTGATTAAAGCATATCTCCTTTCATCTTTAACTAATTAAAATATACCTTTACCAAGTAAAAATTCTTTAAATTGAATTTCTTCATTTCGGCTCCCTGCAACAGTCATCTTCACTTTGAATTTAAACTTTCGAGCTTTAAAGTGCTTCAAGTCTTGAGCTTTAATTGATTAACCCCTTTACTTAATCGATTAGCAAGCTTATGCTTTTAGCTTCCAGCACCTTCTTAATCAGTTAAGCCGAGTGCTAACTGATTAAGACTTTTTTATCTCACTTTCTTATAGCACCCATATTTTCCTTCAATAATTAAGGCTTCTTTTTAATCAATTAACAATATTTTATTTTCACTAAGTCCTTTCTTCTTTGCATATTTAACTAGTTAACTTTTCTTCTAAGTTAGCAAACTTCTTGACTTGCCTTTAATCATCAAATTTATTAAGGGAATTTAAACTTTATTTTGCACACTTAAGTGGTGAAGTTAGACATCAATGAATAAGGAGTGTTTTGTTATCATCAAAAACATAAGGAGTCGATAGTCTCTCCTTTTTTGATGATGGCAAAACACTCCTAGATTAACAGTGCAATGTCAATATGAATCTTATATTTTTGTGCAAGTGAGGGATTGCTCCCCCTAAATGTAAGCAACCCCTTAATATGTGCATAAAAATTCTTTTCTCGGCAAGTTTAATGTATATCTATATACAACTATTGCTTAAATAAATAACTGCAATACTTTTAAGATTGACTTTTAATCACATAGATATAAATATTCAGTATAAACATTTAATCACATAGATTTAAACATTCAGCAGAAAACATAAATGTAAGCACCATTCAGCATAGAAACATTCAACAAAAACATTCAGCATAGAAACAACTAAATCAGCAGTACAAAATATAAACATTTGTTCCGCAGCATAAAATATAAACATTGTTAAGCTATTCAACCTAACCAACCTAATTGTTTAACCTAATGAACCTAGTTGTTTAGCCTCATCAACCTAATTTGTCCTTCTATTTTCTCCTCTTTTTTTCATCATTAAAAAAGATAACTAAAACTTTCCCTTAATGAGTGCATCTAGATTTAAAAAATTTGCAAGAGTTTCTCCTCATTATTTAGGCTAAATCAACTGCATTTAAAGAAAATTAAGTATCAAGTATATTAGTTTTTTTTCATCAAATACAACAGCAAACATGACAGTTCTTTGTTCTTTCTCCCTTTGTTATCATTATCAAAATAGGGGTTAAGAGTAAAACAAGGTTAATTCAAACGTGATGCAAAAGAAAAAGGGATAAAGAAGATAATCACTTTAATGCTTAATCTTACTCCCCCTTGGATAAATCATGAAACCAATAAGTTTCCAATTGTTAAAACACCAATTGTTATAAGAGAAATCATGAGCCTAGAAGAATGAGTATTTAAGTAGATATTCAACATATTCATCCAATACTCAGGTATTTATGGAACTAGATGAATATGAACATTTAAATGGATGCTCAACATATACATCAAATACTCTTATTTTCAAGAAATATTTGCAAAAAAGTTCTTAGGCATGTCTAAGGTATCATTAGTCTTCAAGCATCATTCTCAATTATGATCAAGTATTATCAATAATTGATTATTTATTCTCAATCACTATTTAGCAAGTATCATCAAGCAATATCAGTCAAGCATATGTAGGAAATTCTCTAATTCATATATAAAAAAGTAACTCAAGGAGAAATTTTTAAAAAAAAATCATCATTAAGCATTGTTAATTACCATCAATTATTTCTTTAGCAAGCACTCTAAGAAATATTCTTCAAATCATGTATAGAAACTATCAATTCAAAGAGAATTTTCACATAAAAAAATATCATTATTAATAAAGCATTACCAAATCATTTTGCACTTATTGCAATCATGTAAGAGAATATTATGATTAAGTGAGTACAATCATGATTACAAAAAATAAAATGACAATCTTCAGTAATCATGAATCTAATTTTTTTACAAAATGCAAGCATCAATATAAATTATGTAGACATATACCAATAAAAATTATGCAAGCCTTGAGCTTCAATGTGGTACATGTTATTTCCCAATAACCCTCATAATTCATGAGTGTGGAATATTTAAAGTAAAGCCCTTAACTCATGAATAGGTCAAAAGTGAACATTCAAGCATCAATGAATATCAATTACCAAGATTTAAGGAGTGAATATTCATTCTAAGCATATTAGGCATTCAATGCTCACTTAAGCTATAGGATATTTTTTATTTGGCATTCTAGATTATATATAACAACCTATGAGCTAAAGTGGATGCACACCAAATTAGATCATGTGAACATTTAAGGCTCAATGAAGACATAGTAATATTCAAATGCATATTCAAAGGATATTTCAAATATGTCAACACAAACTCTATGTCCTGATCAAACTCGACTTGAATTATGAAATTAAGCACTATAAGCAATTCTATCACTTAAGTCAAGTTATAGACTTCAATCATTAAAGTCAAGCAAGATTAAAAGTCATGTAAGCATTTGACTTGACCAGAGCAATAGATGAACCAAAAGACATAGTAATATTCAAATGCGTATTCAAAGGATATTTCAATTATGTCAACACAAACTCTATTTCATGATCAAACTTGACTTGAATTATGAAATTAAGCACTATAAGCAATTCTATCACTTATGTTAAGTTATAGACTTCAATCATTAAGGTCAAGCAAGATTAAAAGTCGTGTAAGCATTTGACTTAACTAGAGCAATTGATGAACAAAAAAAAAATCATTAAGTTCAACGATTTCATCCTAATCAATTTTATGAGCCTAGCCAATGATTCAATCTTGAAACAATCATTTAAGCACAAACATGAAACATATTTCAAGAATTGTTTCTAGACTAAGCATTTGAACATTTAACTTCTTGAGACATGATTTTTCAATGTAAGCACATGAGAAATAATAAAATCAAGCACTTATTATCAATTTCTCATTTTTCAAATTTTGTCATTTAAGCTCAAAAAGAATTAATAAATCAATATGAGTGCCATGTTTTGGAATAAACAAATTCAATCATTCATGAAAGTTTTCCCCTTTTTCAAATAGTTTTGCAATTTCAAGAACATGCATTTGTAGTAAATGATCATGAGAGTGTTCATAATGCACGTTTTTCTTTATTTTTCTTGACATTAGTGCTTTAATCGATTAAAGCAAGCTTTAATTGCTTAAAGTGCTATTAACTTAAAAACTCAATTTTGAGTTTGGCGAACAGAACTATTTTAATCAATTTAAAAGAATTTTAATTGATTAACACTCTACTGGTTTAGGCTTACATTATGCACATAGACTCATTTTAATTAGTTAAAAAAAGTCTTAATTGATCAAAGCTAGGTTATCTCATTTCTAAAATTCCTCAAATTGATCAAAATGTAATCTCAACCAATTAAAACATGAATTAAGGCAAAATTTCACACAATTTATCATAAAGAATATAATCCAATAAAATCAATAAGATCTCATTCACATCAAGTGTCACACCCCAGATCCGAGGCATAACAGACACCGCACATCTGTAAGATATAATCTTACAGACATGCAAGGCTCAAAAAAATATATCTTATCCAACTAACTAAAAGGTCAAACATTGTTGAAAATATAACGATTTACAAAGCTAAGTCTACCAACATAATTCAAAGGGATATAATTTGACAATATTCAAAAGTAAGTTTTCAATACTAAAAGCTAAGATGTTGAGATAAAATCCTGAAGCAAACCACAACCATACACTAGCTTACGAAACTTCTCAGCAAATGACTAACTCCCTAAAATTTTTCACATATTTGACCAAATCGTAACTTGAAAAAAAAAAGTAAAGGAGGGAGTGAGTCCAACAGCTCAGCAAATGACTAACATCCCTTCAACCGGATTAAGCATACATAAAACATTTAGGCCAATATCAAAACTATAATTTTGAGTAATCTAATTCAGATAACAAAACTATCCTAATTCCATAATTTTAAATAATGAGATAAAATATAATTTCACAATTATTACAAATTTTAATAGTCTCCCGTAACATACTATAGTCATACTTAACCCCTATGGCATAGGTAATAATCATAACAAAAACCACAATTAACCCTAGTGGCATGGGTTATAAGTATATCAGAAGCAACCATTGGCTATTCTGAACAGATATCACCACTGTTTTGTAACCGATGATGCAGTTGGGATATTGATTTCTAATCACATAATACATATTGACATGGCCAACATTTAACCCCCATTGGTAGGATCATAACATAGCCACACTATGAGACAAAATAAAATATAATTTTTGATTACTTAAGTTCCCAAAACAGTAATATTCACTTTCACAAAACACATATCGTGCACATTAAAAGTATATTTATTTCAAATTAGGTATTTATATATGTAATCACAAAGATAATCATATATGCATATGTTAGACAAAAATCATATTCAAATTTCAAAATTAAAAATAATACTTTGTAAAAATTCACATTCTAATATCCAACATACAAAAATCATATATATACATTTTGCATGATCAATCCTATTTTAACAAATCATAAGACAAAACATATTATACATAATATACGAAATTCAATTTCACATTGAGGCTAATTTTTAAAGGGTGACAACACCAAAGAGATATCAGTCTCTTACTCGATTTGTCTAGCTCACTTTCAAATAGTAAATCAGAAAATCCTCCTAGTAACTTAACATATCAAGAAAATATATACAAAAATCAAAATTGAATTTGCAAACAAATCCCACAAGGCGACTTTCCGTTGACCAGCCTAAGCACTTAGGGTGTGTAGTGACTTCTATTGCAATTTAGGAACATTTTTAATTAATAAGGTAATATTTTATTGTTATATATATTTGAATTAATAAAAAATCAAATAAAGTTGAGAATTAAACTTAAATCATAAAATCAGTAGCAATTTTAATTTCTGATAGAAAGATAATATTAATTTCATATATAAAAATCATATTTATAATTTTTTCTTAATTTTTGATATTTTAATAAAATCTAAGAATTTAAAAAAGAAATTTATAAAGTATATATACTTTTAGATATGAAAATACAGTAGTAATCACATATCCAATATTTATGAAGTTTACAGTAGAGTTTATCTATCATTAATTTAAATCAAATTTTAAAAAATTAAAAAAAATTATTCTTTGAAATTTTCAGAATTTAGATGGCCATTTGGCTTACTTTGAGCTCTTATCTTAAATTGTTTCCAGTGATAAAATCAACACCAATTTGAAGCATTCATATCATACTATAACACCAAAATTTGTTTTGATTTAAAAGAACACAAGATTTTCAAGTTTCAAAAGTCAAAAGTTTAAAAATCATCACAGACTTACCCAAATTTTTGGATTTTCAGCATTACCTTACTTTGAGACTTTAATTCTCTTAACACAAGGAGCCCTTAACTGACCCATTGATGCCAAATTAAACATCTTATTTCATACCACAAAATCTCTCAAAGAAACAACCTAAAATGTTACCAAAATATAGAGTTTTGGTGACCCAAAATTGAGCTGTCAAAACTTCAAAAATTAGTATCTTACTAACTACAAAGCCAAACGAGATGTACAAAAACCATTGGAAAGATCTTTTCAAGACCTTTCCATTGGTATTCAATATCACAGTAGAAAGTCATCGGAATATTACTTAATTTGAACAAAAATTAAAGGAAATACAAAATAATTTAAGGCTTTTATGCCCAAACTATGAAAATACAACCGTAACCATACTTAATCAGCAATCCCTTGAATACTTTTCCCTTTCTCTATCTTTCTTTTTCTTCTCCAGGGTTATGCTCTTCTCACTATCTTTTGTTTGAGTCTGATGAAATAAAATGAATTTTAATTTTCTGTCTTTTCTTTTGAAATGTGGGAACTATCCTTAACTTTTCTTTTAAACATGATTTAACTTCTTATACATGATTTAACGTGATATGATCAGGTAAATAAACTGACCTTAACCCCTCTATCTTATACATGATAAATAAAAACTAACATCGATTAAAACTTCTAATTTACTTGATGACCTCTTTTTCTATTTTCTAATTATTCAGGCACCAAAGGTCATAATTGTAAATAAATAAAATAATAAAAAAATCTACTTATTTATTTTTATGAAAACTATAGCTTAATAAATCTAAATATCTTTATAGTATATACTTTGTGAGGGGTATTACATCAAGCATTCTCAATTCTCTTCTAATTTTGCAAAATTGGTCCTAACTTAATGGTTTTATGAAGATATCAGTTAATTGATGCAAGGCATCCACAAATTCAATTTGAACATCCCCCTCAAGTACATGATCTCTAATAAAATGATGTTTAATTTCAACGTGCCTAGTTTTAGAGTGTTAAACAAGATTTTTAGAGATGTCAATGGCATTAGTGTTGTCACAAAAGATAGGAATATTATGCATGGACATGCCAAAATTATTCAATTGTTGCCTAATCTATAAAATTGTGCACTACAATTACCTACTGAAATGTATTCAGCTTTAATAGTGGATAAAGCAACTAAGTGTTGCTTCTTGCAAGACTAAGACACAAGCATATTTTTAAGGAATTGACAAGCACTACTAATGCTCTTCTGATCAGTTTTTATACTAGCAAAATCAGCTTCAACATAACCAAGAAAATCAAAAAAACTTTTTGGAAACTATAAGTCTAAGTTTTAGGTTTTTAATAGGTATCTAAAGATCCTCTTCACAATAGTTAAGTGTGATTCCTTGGGACATGATTAGAATCTTGCATATAGGCATACATTAAACAATATATCAGGTCTACCTGTTATTAAATAAAGAAATGAACCAGTCATACTTCTATAGAGTTGCTAGTCCACATCCTTTCCTTTCGTATCACTATCAAGCTTTGTGGAGGAGCTCATAGGTGTTCCAATGACTTCACATTCATCTTACCAAACCTTTTCAGCATCTTCTTAGTATATTTAGCTTGGTTGATGAAGATCTCATCCTTACATTGCTTGATTTGTATACTACGGAAAGAACTTAAATTTCCCATCATGCTTATTTTAAATTCACCCTACATTTCTTTAGAAAAATTGTCACACAATTCCTCGTTAGTAACACCAAAGGCTATATCATCCACATTTATTTAAAAAACAAGTAGACCATGTTTACTTTTCTTGATAAAAAGTCTGGTATATATACTCCTCTTAGAATTTTTTTTTAATAAAAAATTTTAGAAGTCTTTAATACCAAGCTTTAAGAGCTTGTTTCAATCCATGTAATGCTTATACCATTTATAAACATGATTAATCCTTTCAAAAGCTTCAAAACCAAGGGGTTGTTCCACATATACCACTTCTTGAATCAAACCATTTAGAAATGCAATTTTAACATCCATTTGGAACAATTTGAAATTCATATAATATGCATATGCAAGCAACAGTCTAATTGCTTCTAATCTTGCCACGGGAGTAAAAGTTTCCTCATAATCAATACCTTCATCTTGATTGAGCCTTGAGCAACTAACGTTGCCTTGTTCCTTACCACATTACCCAACTCATCCATTTTGTTTTTAAGTACCGACTTGGTACCAATGAAAAAATGGTTGGTTGGCTTTGAAACTAAGGTCTAAACTTTATTCCTTTCAAATGGGCCAAGTTCTTCTTGCTTGGCCATCATCCAACTTTTTTCCTTTTCATCTTCTTCAAAATTCTTAGGGTTCCATTTATGATATGTAGGCCACAAACTCACAAGCTCCTTTTACTCCTTTTATGATTTTGACACCTTTCGAGAGATCTCTAAGTATTTGCTCTTGATGATGATATATTACAAATTTCTAGCTTTTAAGAAGATCATTGTGTTGTTCTTCAATTCTTTGTAAGTCCTCCAATGAGGACTTTTCTTCATTTCTCTTCTCGGAGTTGTCTTCATCACCTTATTTGTTTATCAAGTTCATCTTTTACATTTTTTCCTCAATATCATCTGCATCATCATCATACACTACCTTTCTTGGTGCAACATTAGTCTAAATAAAACAACATGAGTAGATTTTTCCATAACTAATGTTCTTTTGTTAAACAATTTATAAGCTTTAGAATTAATTGCATAACAAAAAAAGGCTTCATCACTTTTAGCATCAAACTTTCCCAAGATGTGTTTTCCATTATTTAAAACAAAGAATTTGCATCCAAAACTCCTTAAATATGAAATGTTTGGTTTTCTTCCCTTGTCAAGCTCATGAGGGGTTTTTGAATTCATAGGCCTAATGGAAACTCTATTTAAAATGAATAAGGCTTTGTTTACAGCTTCAATTCAAAAGTATTTTAGTAAATTAATTTCTCAAAGCATTGTTCTTGCCATTTCCTTCAATGTCTCTTTCTTTTATAACTTAAATATGTTATGGAGCTCTAGGGTTTGAAAAATTGTGATCAAAACCATTTTTATTGCAAAATATTTCAAATTCACCACCATGGTCACTTCTAATGCTAATAATGGAAACCTCTTTCTCATTTTGCACTTTTTTACAATGTTTAACAAGGCATGCCACGCATCATCTTTGTAAGTAAGAAATATAACCAAGTATACCTAAAGTAATCATCAACAATAACAAAACCATATGACTTGCTCTCTTGCTAATAACATCAATAGGTCCAAACAAGTCAATTTGCAATAGTTTAAATGGTCTAGAAGTTGAAATCACTTTCTTTGATTTAAAAAAACTTTTTACTTGTTTTTGAAATTGACATGCATCACAAACTTTATCATTTTAAAAAGAAATCTATGATAGCTCAATAACCTTTTTTTTCTTAAAATCTTTGAAAAGGTATTCATGCTAGCATGTCCTAATCTTTTATGCCACAACCAACTATCACACACATCATTGGACACAAATAACACTCATTTTGAATATTAATTCATCAAGAAAAATCACTTGAACATTTTCAAACCTTATGCCAATGAATACAACTTTGTTAATGTTAATGTCAATCAGATGGCATACATGACAATCAAAGCAAATTCTAGATTCTCTATCACAAAGTTGACTAATGCTTAATAAGTTAGGCTCTAGACTTTCAACAAATAAAACATGCTTGATTATAGTTTGAGAAGTGTTACCAATGGTTCCAATTCCTTAGCTGATACCTTTGGAGTTGTAACCAAAAGAAACACTACCACTTTTTTTTTTCTATCTAGCTTGGCAAATAATTTTCATTTCTGGTCATGTGCCTTGAGCAACCACTGTCCAAGTACCAAGGCTGCTTCTTTTTTGGTTGAGCTTTAAAATATTGTTACTTTTTCTCTTGCTCAACCTACAAAACAAGTTTTTATTTCCCTTTCAAAGGTACTCATACTTTGATGGGTCTTAGGGGGTTAGTAAGCACATAAGAACCTTTAGATACCTAAATCATCTTGGTTTTAAGGAGGCTATTACCCTTATGATAACAATAATAAGAGAAATAACCTCTCTTGCCACAAGCATAACAATAGAATAAAGATGCATTATTTTTCTTTCTAAAAATAGCATTGCTCTTTGGTTTCTCTTCTTTTTTCAATTTTAGTTTTGAATTCTCTTCCATTGAAGCTTTAAGAACAATGTTCTTATCCAATGCCTTTTGCAAAGCTTCATTTTCACTCTCTAGTTCCAACTTTAAAGATTCAAAATCTGTTTTTGAATGCTTCAACTCAATTTGAAAAATATTGCTTTAATCAAAGGCATATTAGAAATCACATTTAATCTTTCTAATTCATCATCTAAAGCCAAATCTTTCTTTTTCAAAACCTTACTTTAGAGCTAATTTCTCAAATTCAACATATAAACAATCATACTCATCTTGAAATTCATCATATAAAATTTGAGATAAATCAAAAATTACCTTAGGTTCTTCATCTTTGGCCATCAAGCAAAGGTTGGCTTTTATTTTTATTTCTTCCTTAGTTTTATTCCTTTACTCTTCATTTTCTATCTTTCATTTCTTACTCATATGTGAGGAGTGAGCCACATATCTCATTTAGGATGTTAATAATAGCTCTATTATATAGAGTTATTTTGACACATTTTAGGGGCTTAAGTAGCTAGATCTTTGAGATTTTAGGTTTAGATTTTAGCATTATAGGTGTTTTTCTAGTTTAAGTTTGATTACTTGTTAAGTAATTAATTTAAGTTATTTTAGTTAAATTTTATGTTATTTTATTTTAAATTACTTTAAGAGTAGTTATTGCTAATTTCTCTTATGGCTTTTGTAGGAAATTATTGAAAAAGGCTCATTTGATGAAAATCAGTGGAACTATGGTGATGACTTCATTCGTATATGTTTTGGTATTTTGATCACATCTCTCTCTAAAAAACTCCAAATGAGGTGATTCTTAGACCACTAGAATTCTAAGAAGAAGGGATATAACGTTTATGTTTACCAATTTGCCTAGTTCTGATTGGATCATGGTTAAAATATTTGTCAAAGTCGGAGCACTGCAGCAGTATGTAAGGACGGAACATGATGCGGTCTTTGGAGCATATCTTTCAATCTAGGAGTCCAATTGATGTGATTCTTGATCCATTGGAAATTTAAGAGACAAGGATAAAATTTATACTTACTACATTTCCTAGTTTGGAACATATCAGGGTGAAACTCACATTTGAATTTGATAGACTGCCATAGCATTTGGAGAACAAGGCTCCAGGGTTGATGAAAGGAAGCACACATACAAATTTTCAGAGAGCTCAGTGCTGTAGTGCTGGAGAGGTACCACTGCAACATTGGGTGACTTTCCAAAAATAAGAGAAGTTGATGGGATTTTGAAAATTAGGTTATTGGGAGCCTATTTAAAAGACCTTTTTCATAGATTTTGAGGGGAAGGTAGCAAGCAACTATTCTGAAGATTTGAAACTAAGAACAAAGCAAGAAAACAAGAGAAATGGAGGGAGAATCAAGATCACAAAGCTCTAACTATTAGTTTTCTCTCTTA
>NW_018397255.1:11964843-11964982 GCF_002168275.2 Theobroma umbraticum | reverse complement strand
TTTCTTATTTTTTTTGACTTGGATTCATGGCTAAATTTCTTTGGATATTATCTGTATTAGATATTATGAGTTAATTTATTTTTCTAAGATTGTAATTGAACTCACATGTAATCTAAATTTTTAATCTCTTTCTTGCTTA
>NW_018397255.1:11949476-11964833 GCF_002168275.2 Theobroma umbraticum | reverse complement strand
GATTTGAATTGTTTATTCCAATTTGTTCTTAATGATTTTAATTGCTTGGCCACTAGTTAAATTGATTTAGGAACCCCAACAAACTTGGAAAAAGAAGTTTAGTGTAGACTAAAATTAGGATAGCATATGATCATATTACTTGATTTGCATGTAGGATAGGGATATACCTATAGGCCATATGTAGCCAGATTAGAGCCTGAACTTAATGAATCTATTTTAATTTCAATTCACGTAGGGATATAGTGTTTTGATTAAAATAAATATTTTTATAGGATGAGTCGGGAGACCTTTATAAATAATTTAAGACTCTAGGTTAGCAATTCAAACCATTTAAATAAGTTAAGGAAGAGAGGTAAGATTTAGATGAAGTGCGAGGGATGTTGTAATCCTAGGCTTGTTTGATTTGATATTTACTTGAGTATTTATTATTTTGATTTTTCTTAGTTTAAATTTTGGTTAAGTGTTTTTAGTTAATTAATTTGGTTATTGATATTGAGTGCTTGGATAAGATAAATTTGCTATAATTTTAGTACTTAGTAAAATTTTAGATCAATTCTCTGTGGAATCGACACTCTACTTACTAATATATTATCTATTCGATACGTATACTTGTGTAGTGAAATTTTAACTGATAGTTAACATTAAGGTCTTTGGGTTCTCGAATTGCTATCACATTTGGCTTCTAACTCTTTGGTAGACTTCTAAAGAGTCTTTTTACTAGCTCATGTTCAGGTATGACTTTTCCTACCTAATGGAGCTTATTGGCTATGTTGGTGATTGGTCATACATTGAAGTTATGTCCTCATCAAGTTCCATTTTCAAGATTTCATAATTATGGGTGAGAAAAGTGATTTTGGACATTTTAACTTAAGAGGTTGCCTTATGGATTATCCTAAGCTTTACCTAAATTTCCTTGGTTGTGTTATAGCCAAAAAGTTTGTTGAATTCAAAAAGGGTTAAGGCATAAAAAAGAATGTCAATGGATTTGAAATTTATTTGGATTTTTCTCATTTCAACCCCGATCCACTTTTCCCAAGATTTAGGCATTTTTTCACTCGCGATCATATTTGTGCTAGTGGAAGTGTAAGGACTTTATGTAATAACATCTCACATCCCATAATCAACAACTCTAATGTAAATGGATATCCTAATGCTTCAATATGGATAGTTTGATCCATCAAATAGAGGAGGCATATTTGTGGATTGTCCCTCAACAATACAAGACTTTTGCAAAATTGTTAGATCTCCCTTAAGGATGTTAAGCCTTTAAGATTAAGGGTTAGGCTCTAAACCCACTTGTTGGTCCTAAAAGAGTCCTAGAAGGGTGATGCATAGCACTTTAAAAATATTTTTGAAGGTAACTCTTGAAATTTAAATTTGTTTGGAAAATTTAAGATAGATGGTTGAAAACTTATGAAGGTTAATGAACACAAAAGGTTAATAGAAGTGGACAAAACACAATATTTATAGTGGTTCGCTCCACTTGACCTACATCCACTATCTTGATCTTCCAAATTAAGGATTTTTAAACCAACTTCACTAAAACTAATGGAATTAACAGCTTCCACCAAACTTTTACAAGTTGAGATTCTAACTAAGCTTCAACCCTTTTACAACAAGTCCTAAGCTTAACCTAGCTTAAACTATCCCTTAAAGTGTCTTGCATACTTTAAATAAATAAGAAATAACAGATAAAAGGAGATACAAATGATCAACTAACTGATCTGAGTTGTACAAGTTTCAGCGCAAATACTTTCACAAAGATAGGAGTGAAATACAAGTGTAAAAGAGAAGGTTTTTGATCTTCTAAAGTTAAAATCACTCTTGGTAGCTTCTCTCTTGCTTCTTTGACTGTTGGCGCTTCAATTTATACTTGAAGAGTTAGATTTTTCTGTTAGAGACAATTTCTGGTCGTTGTGAATATGCTTGATGCCATACTAGTTGTTACTTTGTCTTCAACCACTCAAATTCAAATAGGCAAATAGTTTTTCATTAACTAGTTAAATACAAGCTCTAACCAATTATAACTTCTCTAAATTGCACTGTTTAGTAGCTCTATTCATTGTGTTAACTGGTTAAAGAAAACTCTAATCAATTAAAAACATTTTATTTTTAAACTTTTGCAACTAGTAGTCTTCTTCTAATTAATTAATCCTCTTTTTAATTGATTAAAGCATATTTTCCTTCATCTTTAACTGATTAAAATATCCTTTAACCAATTAAAAATTCCTTGAATTGAATTTTTTTCATTTTTGCTAGTCATCTTCACTTTGAATTTAAACTTTGGCATTTCAAAGTGCTTTAAGTCTTGAGCTTTAACCAATTCACCCTTTTGCTTAACCGATTAGCAAGCTTCTATCTTTAGCTTCGAACACCTTCGTAATCAATTAAGCTTGGTGCAAATTGATTAAGGCTTTTTTGTCTCACTTTCATATAGCACCCAAATTTGCCTTAACTGATGAAAGCTTCTCATTAATCAGTTAATAATGTTTTGTTTTCACTAAGGTGGCATTTGGTATTTTACAATGCAATGTGATTGTAAAGAAGATAAGATTATAGTGTTTGGTATATAAGTAAAGTAATGATTAAAATGTAGGAAAGATAACATTGTAGTGTTTGGTGTACAAGTATTTTGCTGAGAATATAATATCAATTTCTAAAATTACCTTTATTTATTAAAATACAAGTTTAATATAATTTTATTTTTTATTGTTAATTTTATATAATATCATGTTTTAAATATATTTTTAATGCCATAATTTTTTTTTTTATTTCTTATTATAATTTTTTATATTTTATTTGCATTTCATAATATAATTTTCTATATTATATATATTTTAATTTTTTCCCTTTAAAAGATAATATAAATTTTATTGACAGTCACCATGACTACTGAAAATAATAAAAAGACAACCCTCAAAGTCTACATATAAAAAAATAAATTATAACATTGCAAAATATTTTTAACAAAGTAATGAAGATTAAGGACAAAAATGTATTTAATAACATTGCAAAGTGCAATACAATCTGATTGTTTTGGTTTTGGATTGCAATCACATAACATTCATTGGTTGTAATGTGATTGCTTTACAATCTTACATTGTAGTGGTTTGTTGCAAAATAGACATTGCAATATAATTTAATTAAACATATTGCAAGAAATGTGCTTTAACTTCCTTCATACCAAACGTTACCTACGTCCTTTCTTCTTTGCAGCTTTAACTAATTAACTCTTCTTCTAAGTTAGCAAGCTTCTTGACTTGCCTTTAATCATCAAATTTATTAGGAGAATTTAAACTTTATCCTGCACATTTAAGTAGTGAAGTTAAACATCAATGAATAAGGAATATTTTGTTATCATTAAAAACACATGGAATCAATAACATCTCTAAGGAAAGGATAGAAAGGTTGATAAAGGGTAACATCCTGCCTACTCTTATTTTTGATTACTTGGAAACATGTAATGATTGTTATAAGGATAAGATGACCAAGATAAATGAAACAGATCAAATAGAAAGTTTTGATTTATTAGAACTCCCCCTACACTGACATAAATGAACCATGTATCCCTACTATCTGTAGTCATTGATATTTATGGTATTTATTAATAATTTTTCTTATTATGATTATAATGTTTTTAATTAAAGAAAATTTTGAAACTCTTGATAAATTTAAGGTCTTTAAGACTAAAGTTGAGAAATAATTGAGAAAAATCATTAAAACTGTCAAGTAGGTTAGGGCCGTGAGCATTATGGTATACATGACACAAATAGACAGCATAAGGTCAATTTTCCAAATATATAGAAATTTGTGGAATAGTGTCCCAGTTCATTATGTCTAGTAGTCTTGAATAGAATGGTGTGGCTGAAATGTAGAATCACACCCTTAAGGATATGATGAGGAGTAAGATTAGTGGGGCTATTTAACAGAATGTTGTAGGGAGAAGCAATCAAAATAAATTTGCATATCTTGAATAGAATCCTCACTAAATCTATAACTAAAATCCCCTTTAAGTTTTGGACTTGATGGAAACCTAGTTTTAATCATTTATGTGCTTAGGGATGTCCTTCAAAAGTGTGCCTATCGTTTCACTTATTTCTATTTTATTAGGAACACAGATCAATCTTAGGATTATAAATTTTACTGCTTAAAAGAGGAGGTAAGATTGTTAAGATAAAAAACAACTTGATTTTTAGAGTTATATATGGCTAATAGTAGTTGTTCTCATGATAAGAATGGAGGAGAGCATATGGAGACTTAAGTATTCCAATGCCTATATTAAAGAATAATATGGCACATACACCAATTGAGGAACAAGAATAAGTTCAACTAGTTATTGATGAGGTCCCTCGACATTAGAATGTATATAACAATTGCCAAAAAAAATATCCACAAAGGTAAGGAAGTCTGCTCTTTCCTTAGACATCTATGAATTCTATAGCCATATAGTTTATCTAATAACTTTTCCAAAAGTTGTCTTCAGTCCTAAATTAGATCTGTGGTAAGATGCAATGAGAAATAAGATACAAATTTATGTCATACACTGGTTTATAAGAGCTTGTTAAGCTAAATAATGGTTGCAAACTCATTCATGGTAAATAAGTATACAGGGTTAAAAAAGATTTTAAAAGAAAGATTCAAAGGTTTAAAGTCAAGCTAGTTGCCAAAGATTTTGATTAAAATTAAACCTTTTTGTTGTATCTTATTAGGATGTTGTTTAGCGTATTTATGACGTTAATTACTCATTATTATTTAAAATTAATCCAAATAAATATTATGATTGCCTTTCTAATTGAGAATCACATTGAAGATGTTTGTATGTTGCAACCTAAAGAATTTAAAAAGAGTGATAGAGATTATCTTGTGTGCAAACCTAAAAGTTTTTGTATGGGTTTAAGCAAGTTTCTCATTAGTGATATCTTAAATTTGATGATCAAATAACCTCTTTTGATTTTATTGAGAATAAATTAGACTAATGCATAGATCTCAAGATCACTAGGAACAAGTTTATCTTTCTTATTTTGTATGTTATTGATATCTTTCTTTGTAGTTGTGCCTAAGGAATTTGACATGAAAGATCTTGGGAAAGCATCTTATGTCCTTAAGATTGAAATTCATAAAGAAATATCTCATCACTTGTTGAGACTTTCTCAACAACATACGTTAATCTAGTTTTGAATATAATTTATATGCTTGATTGTAAAAGTGTAGATATACCAATTGTTAAATGTGATAAATTAAACATGGCATAATATCCTAAAATGATGTTGAGAAGGAATGTATGAAAGCAATGTCATATGCTAGTGCAATAAGGAACTTGATGTATGCTCAAGTATGCATGAGGCTTAACATTGCTTATGCAATGGGTTTTTTGGGAAGATATTTGTCTACTCCCAATATAAATCATTAGGATTCAGTGAAGAGTGTGATAAGATAGTTGAACAAGACTAAAGATTATATGTTAGTTTATCAAAAGTTTGAAGAGCTTAAGTTTGAAAGTCATACAAATTCTAAGTTAGCCAACAATTCAGATAATAGGAATAATACTAAGGATTATATATTTTTATGTTGATAGGTGGTGAACAATATTAGAAGAGTATAAAGAAAACACTTACGACCTCATTCATTATGCAAGCAAAATTTTCATCGTGCTATGGAGTAGCTACACAAACTTTCTAGATTAGAAGTCTCATTAAAGAATTCTTAATGGTTAACTTTATTACCAGACCCATAAGTTGTATTGTGATAACATTGCACTAGTTTTGTTTACTAATAATAATAAAAGTATCACAAGGGCTAAGTGCCATAAGCCAACTTTGTATAAGGCCATAACAAGGTAAAATTCCCTAAAAGTTCAAGTCTTTAGTACTTTTAAGGGAGATGTCCTCTTTTCAAACATTGTAATGGCACTTAGTGACATTTGTTGAAATTCCTGTTAAGTCTTTAGAGGGAAGACCCTTTAGGAAAGGGATGTCCCCATCTCAAGCATTGTAATGGCTATTGGTGAAATACTTATAAAATCTCGTAAACTTTTTATAAGAGGTGAACATTCTACGAATTGTTAGGCTGCCTCAATGGTAAAGGGATGTTTATAGCGAATCATCTAGGGTTGCCCCTATGGCTTGACAATGGCATGTCTTGGTCTCTTTGTACTCATTTTCATATTAATAAAAATTTTTCTTTATCTAGCTCTAGTAGTTGCATATACGGTATTCGGTATACCCTATGATTTCGATGTGCATTGCCTTAGACTAATTTGTTGCTATTATTGATGTTTGATCAGATATAAATGAGTTATTAGTTGGCTTGCGTGGAAGCGTCCACTTAAGCATTGCATAGACTATCACATACTTAAACGAATGAGTGTAATTTGTGACAGTTGGTATTAGAGCATGAGTGAGATGTGCAAAGCTAAAGAGAAAACATGGTGACCACACGGAGTTTGCCAGAAGACCATCAAAATATTGATGATTTAAAAGCTGTGGTGGCTACAGTAAAAGCTCAAATAATCCTACACGAGCGAATAGATGAAATTGAGACAATCAAGTGGGAATATTTCAAGATGATTAATGCCCTGAGTGATGAGACCAATGATGAGTTGAACACCCTCCGAAGCGAGAATTGAAAGCTCAAGTAAATTTTTTGGTTATTACTGTAGGTAATGCCAATGCAAACTCAAAAGATTGAGGTAAAAGGGCCAAAGTGCCAAAGCCCAAGAGATACGAAGGGGACAAAGATGCTAAAGAGTTGGAGAACTTCTTTATTTATATGGAGTAGTATTTTCGATTTATGTGCACAAAGTGGGAGGAGGACAAAGTCGCGATGGCTTCAATGTATCTTGTTGGGGACGCGAAGTTATGGTGGCGTTTCAAATTCATTAATGGTAAGTGTCGCATCAACACTTAGGTGGACCTCAAGCAAGAACTGAAGAACTAATTTTCCCTGAGAATGTTGAGTTTATGGCATGATAGAAGTCACAAAAGTTGTCACAAATGAGATCAATACAGGAGTTCGTGAGGAATTTCTCTACTCTAATGCTAGATATCAAGGATATGACTGAAAATGATAAACTATTTTATTTTCTAGAGAGTCTAAAACCATGTGTAAAGACAGAGTTATAGCAATAGAAAGTATAGGATGTGACTTCGACAATGACGACTATTGAGTGCCATACTAATTATAGTGAAAATTTCAACAAAAAGAAAGACCTTCCATCCAAGACCAGTAACTCTAGCTTGAATAGTGGGACAAAATTTCTGAGATTTAGTAGACCCTCGAGTGGGGAAAGTGATAGGAGACCACTTGCTAGAGAATCATCCTAATTGAGAACAAACAAGTTAGGAAACTTTAAGCTACGACCTCCGATATCTTGTTTTCTATGCAAAAAACCACATCGAGTAGTTGATTGTCCTCATTGATAAGTTCTCAATGCTATATGCACTGCTAATGTTGAGACACCACCACCCCATACCATAATCGAAGAAGCCGAGGAAGAGTTGACACGAATGGGTTCCATTTGTTTCCTCAGAACCTAATAACTCTATGATATAGAGTTGTTTGGACTTAATTTTAATAGTAATTTAGCTTAGTTCTTGTAATAATACATAACAATTAGTAAATTTTATTTAATTATTTTAAATTACTTAATTTAAGTGAGTCAATCTAATCTTAGTTAATTTTAAGCTTAATTTGATGTTATTGTGGTTAAGATAGGTTGTTACTGATTTATTTGTGCTTTTGTAGGTGTTTGATGAAAAAAGAATTTTAATGGAAGAAGAAAAGCAATTTCAAGGTACAGACTTATATTGCACATATTTCGGCATTTTAGACATAACTATCTATACAGAGCTCTAAATGAATCAATTCTTGGACCATTGAAAATATAAGAGAAAAATCTACAACTTCTATGTTTACCATTTCTCCAAGTTTTGCATGAAAGGAGGTCAAAAATTTTGTTGAAATTGACATACTGTAGCAATCTTAGAGCAATTATGATTTCTATTAATTAATTGGGTAAGGCTGCGACCCACATAGTCTGATGAGGAAATCCTGATTGGAATTGACTTCTTTCTTCATGCAACTTGGCCTAACTTCAAAGCTTATAAAAACAAACTTTCGAGGACTTTCAAGAAGAAGAAAAAAGAATGAAACACCAAATTGACAATGGAGAATCAAGCTACAAAGTCATTGAAGTTGAGAAGATTTTGAACGATTCAAGAAGACTTGGAAGATCAAGATTATAATTCTTGAGTTTTATCTTTTCATTATTGTTTTGTTTTCTTAGTTTGTTTTTATTGTTTAAACTTAATTTGATGATGTTGTGTGACTTGATGGGAAACTAAGTTTTTAATCTAAGATTATGATTGAACTCAATATGTTGTCTGATTTATTTATCTCTCTTTTACTTATGTTTGATAAATTTAAGTTGTTTATTTTATTCTGCTTTTAATGCTTTTAATTACTTGATCACCAATTAAATTAAATTGAAAACCTAAGTGAAACCTTGACAAAGGAGATTTGGGTGGACCTTGAATAGAATAGCGTATGATCGAATGCACTTTGTTGATTAGATGGTTTAACTTGCATATAGGGTAGATATACACCTATAAGTCATATGTAGCTAGAATTATAGCACAAAATTAATGAATCTTTCTTTAATATAATTTGCCTAAATATATAGTAAATTAATTGGAAGAGGTATTTTTATGAAAAACTCGACAAATACTTGTAAATAATTTAGAATTTTAGGTTAGCAACTTAATCCATTAAAATAAGTTAAAAGAGAGATAATAATTAGATGAAGTATTGAGGGATATCATAATATGAGATCTGGTAGTCACTCGAATTAAATAAAATAATTTTGCTAATAGATTTTAGACTAGTTTTATTTTTAGTTTATTATTTTATTAGTTTTAATTATAATTTTAATTGTTTGGGTAAGATTAGGGAGTTATAGTTTTAATAGTTAATAATAGGAATTAAAACAATTTTTTGTGAGAATGATACTATATTCATTATTATATTCCTTGTTAACCATACGTGCACTTGTATGAGAAATCAACAACAACACCTTACAAGCGTAATTAGAAAAGAATAAAAAAGAGCCCCAACGGGGTTTAATGTATGTAGAGGTGTTGTTGAATGAGAAAAGAACCAAAGCCATGCTTGACATGGGGGTCTTAGACACCTTCATCACCCCGGGAAAGGCCAAGAGGTGCGTTTTAAAGTTGAGAAAGACTTTGGACAGATGAAAGCAGTCAACTCACTAGCTTCAGCTATTATGGGGAATTCCAAAGACGTAAAGCTTAAGATTGGTTCTTGGGAAGGGATGGTGAACATGACTATAGCCACTATGGATGACTTTGATTTTGTCTTGGGCTTAGATTTTATGCTAAAAGCACAAGCCATCCTTTTTCATACTGTGAGTTATTTAATGTTTTTCAAGGAACAACCATATGTGATATCGACTACAATTCTACCCAAGAATGGGAGGAAGAAGATTATATCAATTATTCAGTTCAAGAAATGGATCAAGAAAGAAAAGCCTTCTTAATGTGACCATGCCCATCTACAAAGGTGGAGATAGTATAGATCCAATACCCAAGGCTAGTTTCAGAAGAATTTCAGGATATGATGCCAGAACAGCTACCTAAGGTCTTACCACCCTGCCAAGTTGTTGATCATGAGATAGAATTACTCCCAATCAAAAAGCTGTTGATCAACGTACAAAAGGGGTATATAAGATGGCTTTTCTAGAGTTAGCAAAACTAAAGAAGCAATCAGACAAGTTGATTCAAGCCAAATTCATCCGACCATCTAAGGCACCATTTGGGGCCTCAGTACTCTTTCAAAAATGGCAAGATGAGAGTTTACGGTTGTGTGTGGATTTCCAAGCATTGAACAAAGTCATAATCAAGAATAAATATCCAATTCCCCTTATAACAAATCTCTTTGACTAGTTGAGTCGTGCAAACTAGTTCTCCAAATTATATTTGAGATCAGGCTACCATTAAGTAAAAGTTTCCAAGGGAGATGAACCAAAAGCCACATACGTCACACGATATGGTGCATTCGAATTTCTTGTTATGCCTTTTGGACTAAAATGCTCTTGCCACCTTTTGTACGTTGATCAATCAGCTTTTCCATGATTATTTAGACAAGTGCACAGTGATCTACTTGGATGATATCGTAATGTACAATTCAACCTTGGAGAAGCATCAAAGGCACTTATGGCAAGTCTTCCAAAGGTTGCCCGACAACCAGTTATATGTGAAAATAGAGAAATGTGCATTTACGCAAACTCGAATTTAGTTTCTTGGTCACATAATCGAATAGGGGCACATTCGGATGGATATGCAAAAGGTATAGGCTATCAAAGAATGGGCCACCCTTAAAAATACAACTAAACTTTATTCGTTCTTAAGGCTAGCCAATTAATATTGAAGATTCAATGAAGGATATTCAAAAAGGATGGCAGTACTCACAAAATTACTAAAAAAGGTGCAAAAATGGATATGGACTCCATAGTGCCAAGTGGCTTTCGACGGCTTAAAAGATGGGATGATGACAAACCTTGTTTTAGCATTCCCCGATATTGAAAAAATTTTCAAGGTACAGACAAATGCATCAAACTTTGCCCTTGGAGGAGTGTTGTTACAAGAAGGACATCCATTGCATTTGAAAGTTGTAAGTTGAATGAAGTTGAGAGGAGATACATGGCACAAGAGAAAGAACTACCAATAATGATTCATTGTTTACGAGCCCGACAACACAACTTGTTTGGATCACAATTCATAGTTAAGACAAACAACATCGTTGTAAGTCACTTCATCATTTAGCCAAAACTTATAGCTAAGTAAGCGAGATGGTAGGAGTTCTTGGGCGAGTTTAATTTCTCTTTCGAACACAAAGTCAGAAAGGTGAATCATGTGGCAGACACCCTCAACAAGAAGGTCAAATTCATAGCTCTCAAAGTGATTTCACTGACGACAGCCAGCAAAGTAACTACAGATATCGATAATCTTATTGAAGAAAACTTACATCAAAATCCCTAAGCAATTGCCATTTTGAAATTGGTGGAGAGTGGAAAGTCAAATTGCTTTTGGGTGGAAAATAAACTCTTATTAACTAAACGACCATCCATATTTGTTCCAAGAGTAAGAGAACTAAGGCAGAAGTTGATACGCAAATGTTACGACACCCTTTGGGTAAGATATCCTAACTAGCAGTGGACCATTTCACTACTAATATAAGGTTACTATTGGCCTTATATGGGGTAAGATGTGATGGATCATACCAAGACATGTCTCATTTGCGAACAAAAAAAAGTGAAAAGATAAAGACAGACTGGAATGCTCGAACTTTTACTAGTACCAACCAAATTATGAAAAAATATTTCTCTAGACTTTATAGTAAGACTCCTCAAGGTAGGAGATATGACAGTGATCCTGGTTGTGGTGGACCATTTCTCAAAGTACGCGACATTCACCCGGACGCAAAAATTTGGATCCACAGAAGAAATGGCTCACCAAATTTCATGTGGTAAAATATTAGGGTATTTATTCTTAATAGCTTTATCTATGTTAGGGATCCAAGGTTTATCGATTTCTTCTGGAAAGGGTTTTTCAAGCTATTGTGGTCAGAACTCAATATCTCTTTAGGTTATCACCTATAAATAGATGGTCAGACAGAACGCTTCAATGGGTTGCTAGAAGAATATCTACGACACTTTGTATAAGTGAACTAGAAGAATTGGTTGAACCTGTTAGATGTGGCTTAACTATGTTTCAATTCACAAAACAGCTCAACCAGTAATAAAACCCCTTTCGAAGTCATCACCAGTTAGCAACCTAGACTTCCCCTTACCTTATAACAATAAGAGTCCCAAAGCATTTAACTTTGCTAAAGAGTGGAGACAAAACACTAAATTTACTAGAGCATATTTAAAGAAAGCCTCCAACAGCATGAAAAAGTGGGCAAATAAAGGTCGAAGGGAGTAACACATTAAGGTGGGAGACTTGGTGCTAGAGAAGTTGGTACCCGATCAACCTCAATTTTTAAGGAAAAAAGATAGAAGATTAGTGCGGAAGTATGAAAGGCTAGTACCGATTATGGCTACGGTGGGGAAGACTTCCTACAAGATTGATCCGCTCAAGTGGATGAAGGTACAGCTTATGTTTCACATCAGCAACTTGAAATCGTTCCATGTAGATCCAACAGATGCAAGAAAGAGTCAAGCCATTAAAGCCGCCATTAGTACCAAGCCACCATCAGAACATAGAGTAAAAGAGACTCTTACAGGGAAAATGATGATAATCAACCAAAGACCAACATAAGAGTACTTAGTGAGATAGGCAGGTTTGGGGTCGAATGAAATCACCTAGGAGAAAAAAGTCGATCTTTACTTCGTCAAGCAAAAGATTGAAGAATTCCAAGCCAACTAGTCAATGAGGATGTCGACAGATTAAGTGGGGGAAGATGTCATGTGCCAACCTTATATAGGGCCATGACAAGATAGAATGCCTTTGGAGTTTAAGTCTTTTGTACTTCCAAGGCAAATGTCTCCCTTTCAAACATTGTAATGGCACTTAGTGACACTTATAGAAATTCTTGTTAAGTCTTTAACGGGAAGACCATTTAGGAAATGGATGTCCCCATCTTAATCATTGTAATGGCTATAGGTGAAATACTTCCAAAATCTTCATAAACTTTTTATAGGCGTAAGCAGTCGACAGATTATTGGGCTACCTTATAGGTAAAGATATGTTTGTTGCAAATCATCTAAGGCTGAGTGTCTTGGTCCTTTTGTACTCATTTTCATATTAATAAGACATCTTCCTTTATGTGGCTTCGGTGGTTGCATATTTGGCATTTGGTATGCCTTATGATTTTGATGTGCATCGCCCTTAGTCTAATTTGTTGCTATTGTTGATGTTTGATTAGATATAAACGAGTTATTGACTAGCTTACGTGGAAGGGTCGACTCAAGTGTTGCACAAACTATCGCACACTTAAGTAAAGAAGCATAATACGTGACACTAAGCATATAAAGATAAAATATTACACAATTAAAGAATTTATAGAAAAAAGGTGACATTTTAGTAAAGTATATTTATATTGATGATAAGATAGTTGACCTTTGACTAACTGGTTGTGCCTTGTCAATATCAAGAAACATATTTGACATGAGCATTGAGGAGTTTATTAATGTACTTGGTTAGTGGGAGGATTTGACATTATTTTGTACTTTCTGCACAATTGTTTGGAATACATCTTTGATGATATGTATGGATTTATTATGAATAATGATTATTTAATGATATTTAGTCATAAAGATTCTATGTACGTATATACGTATTTACATATATGCAGACTTAAGACATGTCTCAGTCTTAAGCATAGGTTGGGGCATAAATTTACAGCCTTAAGGGCATGTCTTTGACACATAAAGTATATCTACAAATATTTAACGCAGAAATATAGGTTTACTAAATAAACCATAAAGGATATCTCCTGCAAGCATTGGCTGAATAAAGTAAAGAATAAAGTGACTAACAAAAGAATACAACACATTAATATAGATCATTAAGGAAGTATTGTTAATCATTGCTACACCACCACATTGAGTTCATATCGATAAGATTATAGTTGGTGCTATATCTTTGTAGATGTAGTTGTTTTTGTTTTTATATATCACAAAAGTTTATTGAACAAAACGGTACTTGGCGTAGTCTCAAGACCAATTTGTTTTCAAAATTAGGCTCATAAAGTTTTTGGTTGTCTTAGCTTGCGTTGATTTCAAGAATTTTGTTTTTAAAATTTAAATTTAAATATTGTATTGCAAGTGGGAGATTGTTAAATTTTCTAGTAAAATCTTTGAGTGGACTTACATTATTTATTTTTGTATTTTGTCAAAATTAGGCTAGCATAATTTGGTCTTTATAAAGGGACAATATTATAGTCCATGTTATGATCTAATAAAGTGGGCTAGACTCTAATGTTATAAGTGGGCTTAAAAGCATAAGCTTGTATAGAAAGCCCTAAATCCTATGATGAGTGAGATTAGAAATTCATCATATAAAAGTAAGGCTAAGTCCCCTCTCTTGTGAACAATAATATAAAAATCTCACCTATTAGAAAGTCATAAAGAAAAAGAGAGGAAGATCCTAGTGCACTAAATACCACCAGTTAATCTGGTCAGTATTATTTCCACTATTAAACTATCGATCATGGATCATAAATCAGATACGCTCTGTGTTTTAAATTCCTACTATATTAGATCATGGATGAGTATAAATCATTTATACATAAAGTTTTTCAGTTATTCCTTCCATAGTAATGGACTACTTTTTTTTAATTCTATGTTTATAATGCAAGTAAATTTATTGTATTACCCTCGTATTGAAGTACTTGATATGTTTTTTAATCTTTAAATTGAATCAGTTTGAATGCTGACATGTCATGATTTCTTAAAATACATTTTGCAATTGCATATTGCAAAGTGCTTAAAGAGATTAAAAGCGCAAACAAAAGAGAAATAGAAGGTAGGAAATAATAATAAAAGTGAAAGACAAGTCAAGAATTCTGTTGTAAAACATTGGGCTCAGTTATATGGCTGGTAGAGTAGTGAGCTGTTGCTGAAGCTAGAAGTCAGGCGCTTAGTTACCCTTCCCATGGACAAATGTCATTACTATAACTCTCTCGCATTCAGAGCGCAGTCCAAGGTATACACATAATACATGATTACAAAGTGGCCTGCATATTATGTACCAAAAAAAAAGAAAAGCCGGCATATATTATTCTGACAATCCGGCTAGCCTCAGAACAAAGAAAGGAAAGGGACAACACTGGCCTGCGTTATTCATATGTTACATTACTCGCATCATAATATTACCGGTGCATATCTAAGAGGCTTGATATTAACTATTGGATGATATTACGTTACACCTAGAGTTGATAAAGATGATCGGGAAGGCGAGGAGTGAGGACAAGTTGAAGAGGAGTTGCCTTGGGCATGTTGCCTCCTGGCTCTTCAGTCATATCCACTGGAGCATTTAAGGGTGTTGCTAAATCAAATCCTTGAAGCAAGCGAGCAATTGTCAAGCGTATCACTTGCAATGCCCAACTCATCCCTGGGCAAGATCGTCTACCAGAACCAAAAGGAATCAGCTCAAAATGTTGGCCCAGAATATCCACGTTTTGATGGCTTGTGAGAAATCTTTCGGGCTCAAACTCCTCAGGATTCGACCAAATTCGTGGGTCTCGTTGCAACTTCCATACATTCACAAACAAACGAGTGCCCTTTGGAATGTCGTAGCGGCTAATACGACAATCTTCCATTGCCTCATGGGGAACTGA
>NW_018397255.1:11949224-11949376 GCF_002168275.2 Theobroma umbraticum | reverse complement strand
TCAAATACTTGTAATTTACAGATGCAAAAATAGTATGGATCTTATTGGGTGTTGGATGATTAGGCGTGTCTTTAAGTGTTTTGTATGTGTATTCCAACTCAGGTGACTTGTGAAACTGTTTTTAAGCTATTATTTAAGAATAAAATGAATTA
>NW_018397255.1:11949025-11949214 GCF_002168275.2 Theobroma umbraticum | reverse complement strand
TATTTGAAAGAAAAAGGATTCAAACTTTCCTCATTTTGAGTGGAAGATCATACATTAATTAATAAACTAAATGCTTGAATGTGTAAAATATATTATTTGAGGAAAAAATTAGTGTTTCATTGTTTTACTCTCAAATAAAAGTTTTTAGATATTTTAATCAAGATTAAGATAGGGTTAAAAGAGGATTAT
>NW_018397255.1:11939638-11948541 GCF_002168275.2 Theobroma umbraticum | reverse complement strand
TAAATGTTGAAGTAATATATGTGGTAAGCAATTCTCACTATTTGTAAACAATTAGATTTGATAATTATGTTTAATTAAAAAGTCTTACTAGAAAAAGAAAAAACTCTTGATGAAAATGATTACCACCTGCATACTTTGCTGTGTCACTACTAGTGTTGGAAAAAAAAGAGCAATGCCCACTTTATCGCAAAATGAATGTAAGTTTTTGTCCTTTTGAAGTCAACATTGCATTTCAGTCATGATCGTTATTATTTTAAATACTTTTAGCAGTTTAATTTCTTTAAAAGAACAAAATTGAAAACCTTTTGATTTGAACTTTTTAATGGCTTATCTAACAATTTCAATTAACAAAGAATTTAAAACAAATTTGACCATTTGCCATTTACATAAAAGTTGCAGGGAGGGAAAAACAAAAAAAAAGAACATCGAGGCAGTGTTCCAGTAAAGCCTATGCAATTTAAACTTATAAGTACTTAGAATTGATAATGAAGAAGTAATCCCCGGCTAATTAAGAAGCCAGAGTTGGGCAAAAAAAAGGTAGAGGCAAAAGAAGAATAAGTTTAAGGAAAAATATTAAATATATTGATAGTGTATAATTTCTATATAGTATTAGGTCATTAAATTTTGATATATCATTAATGAAGTATTATTTTGAAGAAAACAAAATATTAATATTAAAACTTAATCTCATTTTGAGATCTTATCAATTTTGTATTTTTTTTAAAATAATACTTTATTAATAAAATATCAAAATTTAATGATAAAAAATTTTACACTTTTAATACGTCAAATGTTAACTCTAACTTTAATGGTGGTGAAATGATCCACCGTAACTCCCTGCATAGAATTGTCATGTTGGTGGAATACTGATGCTGCTAGTATTGCTTTCTTGCTGTTAGATTTGTCAAAATGGGCCTACCCATCGGGTCGGCTCATTTTTTATTAAATGTGGAGTGAATTGGGTTAAAAAATTTTAGCCTATATTTGAATCGGGTCTAAATAGGTCAGCCCACCAAATCAGTGGACTGAGGCAAGGCTAGCCCTATGGGTTAGAAAAAAATAATTTTAATTAATTTAATAATTTTATATATTTAATTATGTAAAATTAATAATTTAGTTACTAATAGTATTGTTTCTTTTATATATTTCAATGCCTTTAATCTTTACTTGTCAAATTAAAAATTTTAATTTAGATTAAAACTTATTATCTCTTTTTCTTTTATGGTAATGAATATTAAATGATAAATTGATAATAATTCAGACCTTGAGACATCATTGCTGTCTAAACAAGATTCAAATGTTTTACTTAAGAATGAAGATTGAGGAGGATATAAATGAATCTTGAAATTTTTATTATTTGGTTATATATTTATGTTTATGAGATACTAGTTTGTGTTAAAGATTTAAACTTATTATATAATTTATTTAGTTTTTTATATTTGGTATAATTTGTTTATTTGTAACATATTTTTATTATTCAATTTATGAATTAAATCATAAAATAATTTTATTAATAAAAAATTTGTCAAGCATAATTATAAAAATTATTTTTTTTTGAAAAAATAAAAATGAGTTGTCCTAACCTAACCCATGGGCTAACAAAGGGTGGGCTAGGTTGAGGTTTTGATGACTCATATAAAAAATGGGTTGGCCCGGTCCAACTCATATTTTTTCAACCCACAAAGGCTGGAGTCGAGCTGGGTCGGGCCAGCCCATATGGACAACTCTACTTGCTGTTATGGTGGGTGCGTGGGCCTTAGTACAACACTGTTCTTATCCACCAAAAAACGACAAAACAAAAATCAAATCCTATAGTGATTTATTAGAAGCTGTAACATCGTACTTTTTCTCTTACAAGATAATAAACCATCACTACAAGAAATGCACCTTTTATTAATGGAATTGATTATGTCCATAAAATACCGTCGCTAATTATTAATGGAATATCGATGAATTATCAAGTGAACAAGATTGTGAAATATATCGATAGAATATTTCAACGGAATAAATTTTGTCAATGCTCCGTTAGTAATATAATGGCGTACATGAATAGTAGCATGACGAAAAATTTAACGAGTTACCTATTGAAGCTATTGACCACTAAAACCGATGGGCTGTGTGGTCCAATAACTTGGTTAGGCATTGGTAGCATTACAGATAGATATGTCACAATAAAATTTTCATCTGTTTTTTAATTTTTAAAATTAAAGAATACTAAAAAAAATGGAAGGGGTTTTTTTGGGGGTTTTTTTCCGTCAGCATATCGTTAGTAAGCATAATTAAAATTCACAACGTGGATTTTTCCCGCCGTTCTCTCTACTGTTAGCCTGCACGCGCCGCGTCCCGCCACCCGCTCCGAGATCCACTCCTCCCTTATCCCTCGCTGTTCCTGCCCTCTCGCCCCCCAGCGCCCCCCCCTCCGCGTCTACTCCCCCGTCCTCCCCCCGCGGCCTCCCGCCTCCCCTCGACCCCTTCGCCTGTCCGTCGAGCCGTCTTGCCTTCACCAGTTTGCGCACTCCTCAATTACCTTATTTTAATTAGTAACAGAACCGTCCATCGATAATCTTATTAAAATCCCTGCTCAAGATTCTCTTTCTCATTTCTCCTCTACTCTTTTCTGCATTTTGCTCTCTCTCTTCACTCTCTGGTTTCTCTTATCTCCCTTCTGCTCTCCCTTCGCCCATCTGAGCACCTCCTCCCATTCGTCAATGACAACCCACATTGACCGTCACTGACTAGATGCCCTACCTTATCATCCTTTTCTGACCAGCTGACCACCATTGAGCCACCCCTATCGCTGCCCCTACCTAAGCTAGGAAAATCTTCTCCTTCTTTTGGTACTTACAATCACTCATTAATTTGTGGTTTTGATTTATTGAATATTTAAGGATTTTGTTGTTTGAATATTTGAGGTTTTGGTTGTTGTGGATTTAGGGTTTAATTTCCCAATTTTTGCCATATTATTGTGTGATTCAATTGGATTATTTGGTTTGTAATGAAATGAAAAAAAATGTGATTATTTGTTATTTGAGGTTTTATTGCTAATTTGTTAGAGTTTAGCTGTTTATTATATAGTTGTTGGCAAAGAAAATTCAATTGAAAAAATGCTGGTTTAGGCTTTAGTAATTTACTAATTTAGGATATAATTAAACCTAGTGATTAATTAAGCAAAATTTGGTAATCAAGCAAGATGGAAATACTTTTTACTAAACAAATGGATTGAGCAAATTCATCATTAAGCAATGTACAACATAAGTAATATTACTTAACTTAAAAAATATTTAAATTAATGACAATTAAAGGTGTTAATAACGTAGTTAAATGATTAAGTTAATTAACAAATGTAATGTATTAAGTATAAGTATTAGCCAGTAGTCACATAATGAAATTGGTTAATTGAAGATAATTAAAAAGTATTTAAATTTATTAAGGTTTATAGGGAAATAATTAATAATTTAACTAACGAAATGAGTAAAATTTTTTAGTAATTAAGCAATTAACAAAATTAGTATATTATTGAATTTTAAAAACATTTAGATTAATGATTAAGGTGTTAATAATGTATTTAAATGATTAAGTTAATTAAGTAATGTAATGTATTAATTATAAGTATTAGTAATTAGTCAAATTAATATAAATTAGTTAATTAAAGATAATTAAAAATTATTTAAATTAATTAAGGTTTGACATGGTTGTGGTGAGAAAAAAGTCAAAGGAAGGCCTTTGAGGATAAGGCCGTTCTTGTAGCGTTAGCCTTTTGGGTGCCCGACCTCCTTTACCGCTATATCCTACAATCGGTGCCCCTACCATTGCATCCTCCCTCGATGACGAACTCTCATTACTCCAATAGAAGATATTGAGGTATAGTCGGAGGAAGAGGTATTAAGGCCGAGTCCGACAACTTTAGTTGGAGCCCTTACTACTCCGAACAATGATATTGCATCCAACAATATGTCGCAGTCTAAGGGTCGAGGGTCGAGTCTCGGTTTGTAGACTCTAACTCATCCAGACCGACGAATATTACTACATCCTCTTAGAGAGAGGTAATTTTCTTTACTCAAATTGTTATCATTAATTATATGCACTAAATATTTAGTTACTTAAGTAATGTGCTTTACTAACCAATAAGTCTTTTTTCTAATACTTTCGAGGAGACGACGTTACTTCCACAATTACAAAAATTATCAAGAGTAACTTTAGTGGCTTTAGTCAACAGAAGGCAAGTTCCTCTGAAGCATAAGGATAACATGTGGTGAAAATTTAAAGTAACGCAAAGATATAGTATATATTATTATAATCTATCATAATTTTGTACTAAAATATTTTTTTCATGTAAGAGTCTTTCACATGGGCTGTTAGATGTGACAGAGGTGAAGTCCATATGGGAGAAGATTTGTAAGGACCTCGATTTAAAGACCTATTAGTGGATGATGATGATAAGCCAAAGAGAGAAATAGGAGGCCCTAATGTCAATCTTGAATTGATGAAGGGTAAAGTGTGACCGTGGATCATTGTTGAGGTGTGGGACTAACTTATTGATCAAGTATGGCCAACTTGGAGTGGTAGGCATGCTCACGCAAGGCAAAGCAGAACCACCTCACAGAAATGGATAGTAGCATGGCAAAACATACCTGTGGTTCCTTACCTTTCGCCTTTTACAGAAGAGGATGGTATGTTTTTAATTTATATATATTACATAAATCATCAATTTAATAATACAATTCTTTATGTTAATTAACGATTGCAATACTTTTAATGATGTGTATATGTATTTTTTCACTTTTTAGCTTACAAGAAGAGGAAAAAGTGACAAGTTATATCTCTACCTCTTCGAATACACTCACAAGCGGCAAAGGGTGTCCAGGAATTTATGGACAACAAGTCCTAGATTTTTTTGTAAGTAATACGTGTGTTTATATGTTTTCAATATATATGCTGCTTACCAATTAAATATCTTAAGAACTTTACTTGCTTTCTTTTTGTAGGAATCATAAGCTTTCGGCAATATGAAAAGTACGGTGCGAGTTGTTGAGCCACCGAAGTTTATACCAAGGCATGGACCAAGGCATTGGAAAGACGATGAGTACTTGGACTTAAATACATGAATTGGTGCCCCAAGTCCCTTCTTCGAGGCTTCTGCCGTAATTGCAATATCTGAGTCTGCTTGTGGACCAAACGATACACCCCCCTATGCCAACTCCTGTCTTGAGCGCAAAGGATATCAACATTGCTTAGAGATGTGAAGACCTATGGATAGGTTTCACTGATATTAAAGGTTTGTTGATGATGTGATTGGCTCAAGGAGATCGTGGCCTCACTAGATGAGTCCAGGCCTTTTCACATCCACCATAACAACAACCACCCCAACCCTTAGTGAGATTTTCAACAGAATATTTAGATTATTATTAGATTTTTACATTTGAATATTTTATTAATAACAATCTCTATTAGATTTTCATATTTTCTATGTGCATATTTGTTTGTTATATGTTTGCTTTTATGCATAACACATCATATCATAATTTTATTATAAACTAGACAAATTTAATTCCCAAAATAAAAAAAAACTGCACTGTTTGTATTACCAAGGAATTGTTGATGGAGTTTATTATTATGACAAATTTCATCAATTATTGATGGAATTACCAACAGAGTTCATAGCAATAATGATGGATTAAGATGAAATTAGAACTGCTAATGGATACGGCCTGCAACTTCAAAGCTGGTTTTGTCGATAATCCATAGTACTTATCAGCAATTCCTTCGTAATTACTAATGAAATTTTCGATGGATTATTTCTTCATTAATTACAAATGAAAATTCCAATGAATTTAACTAGTACGACGAAAATTTTTACTATAGAACCCACTTTTTACCGATGGAACTAGTCCAAAAATTTGGTTGGCAATTTAATGATGGCAAATTTCGTTACCAACGGATTTGCATTACCGACGTCTTTTTCCAACCATCCCGTTAAGGAATATTCCATCTCTAAATCAGTGGTGAACATGATACCTATGGAATATTATGTATTACCGAAAAACTTTCCCTCGTAATACCTTTTGGTTTTGTAGTGAATTTATCAAAAAAATTTTAATATCAAACAAAATCAATAGGGAAAAGGATAATTATTCAAGTGCAAAGTTTTAATCTTCATGCTTCATCTTTTTCTAAGATCATGCAATTTGTAACATTTATCACACTTAAATCAATTTTGCATAATCAAAATTTGTAATAAGCTCAAGAGAGAATTATGCAACTAAGATTTTCAATCAAAGATACAACAACCTTTAGAAAATAAGCTAAATCAAATAATCTTGAGCGAATTTCTTAATTTGAAAGCATAAAGAGGTTTTTGAAAAAGAAGTCACCCATTTTCATTTTGTGTGTCCAGAAAGCATTCGATCTTCAAATTATTCCTCTTGGTTTTACGCACTTGATTTCTATCTCTTTTTGCCTCTTAGAGCTAACAAGGATCATTACACAAAGGCTGTTAGACCTACAAGATTGAGACTAAGCTTTGTTACCAATTGTTAGAAGTGTTAGTTCAATGAATAAGTGCCAAAATTTCTAAAGGGGGTGAATTGGACTTAAAAAGATGGAAAATGGAAACTATACCTATAGTCAAATATGATCGTGTCTTATCTCTACAAACATGTTTCAAAACTATTTGATCAAGTCTATAATTGACAATACAAATTCCATTGTCAATCTTGAGGGGAGGGTGGGTCTTAATGAGGGAGTGTGGTTGTGAAGGGAGGTCAATTTGAGTTAAAAAGGGGTCACCAGCAGTAGGGTAGGGGGAAGAGAGAAAATAGAGACAAAAAAAAAGAGAAAAGTAGTAAGGCAAATGGGGGGAAGAGCCCGATCTGCTCCCTATATTTTAACATATGATGAATTCTCTGTCAATATTAAAAATGTTATTGCTGACGAAAACAATTAGTAAACTCAGCAAATTCTAAAAGAATAAACCAACAAAGCTTCCGTGATAACATCATTGCATTATTGACTGATTTATTCATCGAAATTTCATCAATATTTCCATGATGTTAGTAAATACCGAGAAGCGGTTGTCAGGCAATCTTTGACCTTTCTTATTTATTGCAGCCATCAAATTATCGATCATTTACCATCGACAAATTTTGTTGCTAAATTATCGATTAACTAAATGCATGACAAGTTGTGATTGAAAATCGATCTCTACATTGTAGACATATATATAGGCCAATTTAAGCAAATAATAGGTGTTACTCAAAAGTTAAGGGTTCTCTTAATTAAAGCTTGAAAGATATTGATTTGTAATTAACATTATTTGCTTTGTGTACTATCTTTACGCCCTTCGCATATGAAATTTCTTAAGAGTAAAACTACCTATTACAGGCTTCATTATTAGCATCAAAGAAAGGCAACATATCCATTAGGTATAAGAGAGGCTTTGATAGTTGTCAACTTTAAAAAACTAATGTATTAATAAATATATCACAAGATCATCTACAGAACCAAGTGGAATTAGGTCCAAAAGTTGTCCTGAACATCTATATATTTGCATGGTTTTTGAGAAATCTTTTTCACAAATTGGTTGCGTTTTGACCAAATTCAAGGGCTTTGATTGCAAATTTTAAGGGTGAGTAATTGGACTATTTGATTGGTTGATCCGTCATACCAAAAGACCAAATGGATAAATATTTTTAAAAAATCGATGACACCGTTCAAACATATAATTAGTTAAATCAGTTTGAATTTAAATCAAAAAGATTAAAATTTTATCTTTTTTTACAAATTATAATATTAAATTTAATAAACTTCATCCATAATTATAAAATATGAATAAAAATTAGTAATGAAAATATATATTTTATATAAATTTAAAATAATATATAATATTATATATATTACATATATATATATATAATATAGAAATACTAGTTTGGTCTTTTGATGGTTCGATCTAAAAATTGTAAAATCGAAACCAATCAAAAACTAATAAACTAAATTTTTTGAACCAATATACCTAATAAACCAATTAGATCACTTATTTTACCCAAATCCATTTAATTCAATTGAGTCATTGATCTGGCCCAATTACGCTCACCCTACGAATTTCACAAACAAGTGAGTACCTTTTGAATTGATACCCCACTAATGCCAACAATTTTCCCTTGCCTCGTGGGGCATTGTATTGGCAATGGTGGGAATAAGTGTAATGTTTGCTTAATAATCGTAAGAAAAACTAATTTCTTCATAACATGGTCTTGCACCGATTAGTCTCTTGACTTAAGGTCGCCTTCTTGATATTACAATGTAATACAATATTTCCTTCTGGATTTTTTTTGTTGAAAATCCATTGGAAAGTGGGCTTTCCAAAGAATCTTTGGCATAATTAGTCGTGCAAAATTTCATCAAAAAAGTTTAGTGTAATAGTATTCGGTCAGAATAAATAATTTCATCAAAAAAACTTTAAACTTTGTACAAAATAATTCAATGAAAAAGACCCATGAATCTGTCAGAAATATGAAATAATATTTTATTATTGAAAAAAAATCCATCCAAAGGTGGTTAAAGTTTCATTGAAAGAAGGAAAAAAAAATCATCAAATTGTGTCCAATATTCATACAAAATTGGTCCAAAATCTATTGAAAATAGTTAAATTTCCATCTCGGCAGGGTAAAATAATTTATTGGAAATTTTGACGAAATTATTGACAAAATTATCAATGGAATCACAAACAAGGAGATCAACAAAATTTTTTACAAATTTTCAATGTTAGGCAAAATATTGACAAATTACGAATAAAAGATACCCATAAATGCTGATGGAAAGATGATGAATTATCGAATGAATTGAGTTGGTAAATCAATTGCCAATTTATGTCTTTACTGATGAAATTATAAAATTTTTCAATG
>NW_018397255.1:11937725-11939628 GCF_002168275.2 Theobroma umbraticum | reverse complement strand
TTATTATTGAAAGAGTATTCCTTTGATAATTTTTGGACAGAATTTTTTTTATTTTCAACGGAATAGCATTACTAACTAAAGTATTTTGGACAAAAATTTATAGATCAACTATTTATCAAAAGAAAATTATAGATCGAAGATAAAGATAAGTACCTCACAAGTGATCAAGTGGCTCGCCTCTAAAAGATTCGTACATTTTCATTTTCTTAAGTTTTTAAATTTTGTTATTAAATAATTCTAATAGTCAACTAATTAACAACCCATTCATAAGAAACATAATTAACAACCCTTGTCCATGTATACAAAATTGATCAAAAATCCTAAAAAAGAATATATGTGGAATCTTTTGAATCTCTCTTAATGGCTATGGACTCAAGTCCATATTATCTCAATACCAATATTTTACTTAATCATTTTTTCTAATTTTATTGTATTTTATATATTTTAATTTCTTAAATTAATTCAAATCTTATTTTCACTAACTAATTGCAATCATTTCAACTAATACATTGCAACTGACCTTTGGAAAGAAAAAATTGTTAATGAGGATCATATCATATTCTTTATGAGCTTTATGAATAAATAAATTTTATTATCACATTTAACCCATATAATATCAATTCATGATTTTCTTTCTCATGAATTCTGAAAGTTATTTTTCTTCAAAAATATTTATATATGATATAATTCTAAAACAATTTTTTTAAAACATATCAATCAAATTTCATAAGTCCAATAGCCTTACGACACTCATTAGAAGTTTTCTTTTCAACAAAAAACAATGAGCTCTTCATTAACATGAATGAAACTCGGCATGCCAAGGAATGATCTTTAAATTTTTAACGTGATTCCTGCTCACCTCGTTTGATGATTGTCTTTTACGTGAGAATGAATAAAGGCCGGTTGATAACCCAGCCGAAATTTTGATCTAATGGTTATGGTAGCCACTTGCATGAAAATCTTCCTCTAGCTCATGTGGGACTAATGCTGGTGCAGTCGTACCGTTTGTTATCTGAAGTCACAAAGTTTATTTGAAAGCAGCTCGCAGATGACCAATTTCTCAATATCGAAGTCTTGCACCCATCGATCTCTGCTGATTGTGGGGCCTTGCCCTTATTGTCCATGCTTTAAGCGTTCATTAAGTTCGAAACAATCCATGTCAATGCCATGGATACCATGTTAGAACCTATTGAGAAAAGATTCTTTGCTCTTAATGATACAACAATCCTATTCGTTTTTCTTCCATCCTTCTCCCTACTTCCAAATGTTTGCCATGATTTTTGCATTTATGTTTGGTACATGTTTGGCATGATTTTTTAACTTAAAATGGTTTTCTAAATTACAAGACATTAATTAAGTATCCAAATCCTGTTTTCTTTTTTAAACTGAATTACAAATCTTTCATATGTAAAGTTTTATAGAGGAAATTGTAAGAAATGAACTTCGTCATAAGGTCACTTCAAAAATGACCTTCATTATAATTTTAACTATTTCTAGATAATTTTTGACTGGAGTTCACAAGAATACCTTTTAAACCATTTAATCCAAATAAAGTGGTCTTAGTTTCTTTCTCCTCTCCCACCATTTAGATAAAATCTCAAAAATTAAATCTCGATTTAGCTATCCTTCTGTCTAGATCTCCAATGCCATCAGGGTATATATCTCGCTGTCTAACTCTCCAACACCATCGAGGTCTATATTGTCATTCAACTTTTTGCGGTCCCAAAATGTAGAGATGACATCAAGGTATTTGTTATGGGTTTTTGGGTGTATTTTTTTTATATTCATAGAATGTAAAAGTTGATGGGTAAATTATATCAGATCAGTTTGGAAACTTAAATCTGGCTAGGAGTAGTAAAATCATTTAGTTTAGAGGTGATGCGTGAATATTTGTTAGGCATTA
>NW_018397255.1:11936274-11937715 GCF_002168275.2 Theobroma umbraticum | reverse complement strand
TTATTTGGATAATGGGGTATGTGACGGGATATTAGGAATCGTAGCCTATTTATTTGGCATGACGTGACTGAATATCTGTTGAGCATTGCGTGACTTGTTTGTAGGCATTACGTGACTTTATCTCCCCTAATTGTGAAGGTGATTATCTACTGAATCAACCCCCTTAATAACAAATTATGTAAAATTGTAAGAGAACTGGAAATGCTTAACAACCAACCAATTCAGCCCCCTTAATTGCACTTATATCGACATTCAAAAAAAGAATTACACTTATATCCTGTGCAAAAAATGAAGAGTCAGCATTCATGCCTATAAATAAAGGGAACCATTAACCATTTTAATCAAAATGGCATCCAAAGGTTCAAGAGGCGATAGCGGGAACGGGGTAGCCACTGGAGGGGCTACCCCCCAAATGCGTGGTCTGATTGACCGACTCGAGCAAATGCATGCTCTGATGGTCCGACTCGAGCAAATGGAGTCGGAGATGCACACCCTGTTGGAGAACTTGGTGGTCAGGGTAGAAGTCCTTGAGATAGAAATCCTGGTCAATAACAAGATTCTAGCCAAAATTTATGAATTAGTAGATGAAATTAGGAAGAAATGAACTAGGGTTCATTTCTTTTTTGTATCATCTCCTTTAAGTTCGATCAATTAATAACAGAAAAATTTTCATTAGTCTCATATTCTCATGCTTTATTTTATTTTTTATATTATGCTAAATAACCACGTTGCTTGCCATAATTTCTTTATTGTCTTTATTTTCTATTTTTATTATATTTATATAAGAGAAGCAAACGTGAGTGGATGTTAGGCATTGCGTGAACTATTATTAGGAATTACGAAACTGGGTATAGGTGCTGCATGAATTGTGCAATGCATATTTTTTGTTGAGACATTGCGTGACTGGTTTTTATGTATATGGTGTGTTGTTGTTATGTATTAAATGACGTTAGGGCAGTACGTGACTAGTTATGTTGGCATAATATGAGTGGATATTAGGCATCGAGTGACTTATTATTAGATATTGCGAGACTGACAGTACATGACTTGTGCAATTTATCTCTCGGTTTGAGGCTTTTGTTCAGTAGTTTGTAGGCATTGCGTGACTATTTTTATGTATTGCACGACATGTTGTTATGTATTATGTGACAGTGGGTCATTACGTGACTGGTTATGTTGGCATAATGTGAGGAGTTCTTTCCTTTTTTAAATGGGCTCCATGCATAAGGCGTTTTTGAGAATAGGCCTCCCCATATTACGTATTGAATGAGTTATTATTATTAGGTATTGTGAGAGTAAAGGTGCGTGACTTGTGCAATTCATCTCTTATTTTGAGGCTTTTTTTCACTAGTTTGTGGACACTGCATGACTGGTTTTTATGTATTACGTGACCTGTTATGTTTTGCGTGACATTGGGTCGTTACGTGATTGGTTATATGGG
>NW_018397255.1:11930274-11936174 GCF_002168275.2 Theobroma umbraticum | reverse complement strand
AAAATTTGTAAAAAATTTTGTTGATCTCCTGTTTGTGATTCCATTGATAATTTTGTCAATAATTTCGTCAAAATTTCCAATAAATTATTTTACCCTTTGCCGAGATGGAAATTTAACTCATTTTCAATAGATTTTGGACCAATTTTTGATGAATATTGGACACAATTTTGATGGATTTTTTTTTCCTTCTTTCAATGAAACTATTAACCACCTTTGGATGGATTTTTTTTCAATAATAAAATTATTATTTCATTGATTTCTGACAGATTCATGGGTCTTTTTCATTGAATTACGTTGTACCAAAGTTTAAAGTTTTTTTGATGAAATTATTTATTCTGACCGAATACTATTACCGACTAAACTTTTTTGATGAAATTTTGCACGACTAATTATGCCAAAGATTCTTTGGAAAGCCCACTTTCCAATGGATTTTCAACAAAAAAAATCCAGAAGGAAATATTGTATTACATTGTAATATCAAGAAGAGCTAGACCTTAAAGTCCATAGAGACTAATCGGTGCAAGACCATGTTATGAAGAAATTAGTTTTTCTTACGATTATTAAGCAAACATTACACTTATTCCCACCATTGCCAATACAATTGCCCCACGAGGCAAGGGAAAATTGTTGGATTAGTCGGGTATCACATTCAAAAGGTACTCACTTGTTTGTGAATTTCGTAAGGCTGAGTCTAATTGGGCCAGATCAATGACTCAATTGAATTAAATGTGATTTGGGTAAAATAAGTTGATCTAATTGGTTTATTAGGTATATTGGTTCAAAAAATTTAGTTTATTTAGTTTTTGATTGGTTTTCGATTTTACAATTTTTAGATCGAACCGATCAAAAGACCAAACTAGTATTTTCTATATATATATATATATATAGTAATATATATAATATTATATATTATTTTTAAATTTATATAAAATATATATTTTCATTACTAATTTTTATTCCATATTTTATAATTATGGATGAAGTTTATTAAATTTAATATTATAATTTGTAAAAAAAAAGATAAAATTTTAATCTTTTTGATTTAAATTCAAACTGATTTAACTAATTATATGTTTGAACGGTTGTCATCGATTTTTTAAAAATATTTATCCATTTGGTCTTTTGGTATGACGGATCGAACCAATCAAATAGTCCAATTACTCACCCTTAAAATTTGCAATCAAAGCCCTTGAATTTGGTCAAAACGCAACCAATTTGTATCGAAAAAGATTTCTCAAAAACCATGCAAATATATAGATGTTCAAGGACAACTTTTGGACCTAATTCCACTTGGTTCTGGTAGATGATCTTGTGATATATTGCTATTTAATACATTAGTTTTTTAAAGTTGACAACTATCAAAGCCTCTCTTATACCTAATGGATATGTTGCACTTTCTTTTGATGCTAATAATGAAGACCTGTAATAGGTACTTGTACTCTTAAGAAATTTCATATGCGAAGGGCGTAAACATAGTACAAAAGCAAATAATGTTAATTACAAATCAATATCTTTCAAGCTTTAATTAAGAGAACCCTTAACTTTTGAGTAACACCTTATTATTTGCTTAAATTGGCCTATATATATGTCTACAATGTAGAGATCGATTTTCAATCACACTGTGTCATGCATTTAGTTAATCGATAATTTAGCAACAAAATTTGTCGATGGTAAATGATCGATAATTTGATGGCATGCAATAAATAAGAAAGGTGCAAAGATTGCTGACTAACCGCTTTCATCGGTATTTACTAACATCTATGAAAATTATTGATGAAATTTTCGATGAATAAATCAGTCAATAATGCAATGATGTTATCAACGGAAGCTTTGTTGGTTTAATTCTTTTAGAATTTGCTGAGTTTACTAATTGTTTTCGTCAGCAATAACATTTTTAATATTGACAAAGAATTCATCAGTATGTTAAAATATAGGGAGCATGATCGGGCTCTTCCCCCCATTTTGCCTTAGCTACTTTTCTCTTTTTTTTTTGTCTCTATTTTCTCTCTTCCCCCTACCCTTACTGCTGGTGACCCCTTTTTAACTCTAAATTGACCCCTTCCCCCTTCACCAACCCACACTCCCTCATTAAGGACCCACCCTCCCCTTCCACAGATTGACAATGGAATTTGTATTGTCAATTATAGACTTGATCAAATAGTTTTGAAACATGTTTGTAGAGATAAGACACGATCATATTTGACTATAGGTACCTAGTTTCCATTTTCCATCTTTTTAAAGTCCAATTCACCCCCCTTTAGAAATTTTTGGCACTTATTCATTGAACTAACACTTCTAACAATTGGTAACAAAGCTTAGTCTCAATCTTGTAGGTCTAACAGCCTTTGTGTAATGATCCTTGTTAGCTCTAAGAGGCAAAAAGAGATAAGAAATCAAGTGCGCTAAAACCAAGAGGAATAATTTGAAGATCGAATGCTTTCTAGACACACAAAATGAAAATGGGTGACTTCTTTTTCAAAAACCTCTTTATGCTTTCAAATTTAAGAATTTCGCTCAAGATTATTTGATTTAGCTTATTTTCTAAAGGTTGCTTGTATCTTTGATTGAAAATCTTAGTTGCATAATTCTTCTTTGAGCTCTATTGACAAATTTTGATTATGCAAAATTGATTTAAGTGTGATAAATGTTACAAATTGCATGATCTTAGAAAAAGAATGAAGCTATGAAGATTAAAACTTTGCACTTGAATATATTATCCTTTTCCCTATTGATTTTGTTTGATTATTAAAATTTTTTTGATAAATTCACTACAAAACCAAAAGGTATTACAGAGGGAAAGTTTTGTCGGTAATACATAATATTCCATAGGTATCATGTTTCACCAACTGATTTAGAGATGGAATATTCCATTAACGGTTGGTTGGAAAAGACGTTGTCGGTAATGCAAAATCCGTTGGTAACGAAATTTGCCATCATTAAATTGCCAACCAAATTTTTGACGACTAGTTCCATCGGTAAAAAGTGGGTTCTATGAGTAAAACATTCGTCGGTACTAGTTGAAATTCATTGGAAATTTTCATTTGTAATTAATGACAGAATATAATCCATCGAAAATTTCATTGGTAATTACGAATGGAATTGCTGATAAAGTACTAATGGATTATCGACAAAACCAACTTTGAAGTTGCAGGCCGTATCCATTAGCAGTGTCTAATTTCATCTATAATCCATCATTATTGCATATGAACTCTGTTGGTAATTCCATCAATAATTGATGAAATTTGTCATTAATAGATAAACTCCATCAACAATTCCGTTGGTAATACAAACAGTGCAGTTTTTTTTTATTTTGGGAATTAAATTTGTTTAGTTTATAATAAAATTATGATATGATGCTGTTATTGATAAAGCAAACATATAACAAACAAATATGCACATAGAAAATATGAAAATCTAATAGAGATTGTTATTAATAAAAATATTCAAATGTAAAAATCTAATAATAATCTAAATATTCTGTTGAAAAATCTCACTAAGGGTTGAGGTGGTTGTTGTTATGGTGGATGTTGAAAAGGCCTGGACTCATCTAGCTGAGGCCACGATCTCCTTGAGCCAATCACATCCATCAACAAACCTTTAATATCAGTGAAACCTATCATCTAGGTCTTCACATCTCTAAGCAATTGTTGATATCCTTTGCGCTCAAGCACAGGAGTTGGCATAGGGGGGCTGTATCGTTTGGTCCACAAGCAGACTCAGATATTGCAATTACGGCTAGAAGCCTCGAAGAAGGGACTTAGGTGCCAAATTCATGTATTTAAGTCCAAGTACTCATCGTCTTTCCAATCGCCTTGGTCCATGCCTTTGGATTAAACTTCGGTTGGCTCAACAACTCTGCACCGTACTTTTCACTATTGCCGAAAGCTTATGATTCCTACAAAAAGAAAAGCAAGTAAAGTTCTTAAGATATTTAATTGGTAAGCAGCATATATATTGAATACATATAAACACACGTATTACTTACAAAAACAATCTAGGACTTGTTGTCCATAAATTCCTGGACACCCTTTTGCCGCTTGTGAGTGTATTCGAAGAGGTTAGAGAATATAACTTGTCACTTCTTTCCTCTTCTTGTAAGCATAAAAAGTGAAAAAATACATATACACATCATTAAAAGTATTGCAATCGTTAATTAACATAAAGAATTGTATTATTAAATTGAATGATTTATGTAATATATATAAATTAAATAACATACCATCCTCTTCTAGTAAAAGGCGAAAGGTAAGGAACCACAGGTATGTTTTGCCATGCTACTATCCATTTCTGTGAGGTGGTTCTGCTTTGCCTTGCGTGAGCATGCCTACCACTCCAACGTTGGCCATACTTGATCAATAAGTTAGTCCCACACCTCAACAATGATCCACGGTCACACTTTACCCTTCATCAATTCAAGATTGACATTAGGGCCTCCTATTTCTCTCTTTGGCTTATCATCATCATCCACTAATAGGTCTTTAAATCGGTCCTTACAAATCTTCTCCCATATGGACTTCACCTCTGTCACATCTATAACAGCCCATGTGAAACTCTTACATGAAAAAATATTTTAGTACAAAAAATTATGATAGATTTATAATAATATATACTATATCTTTGCGTTACTTTAAATTTTCACCACATGTTATCCTTATGCTTCAGAGGAACTTGCCTTCATGTTGACTAAAGCCCACTAAAGTTACTCTTGATAATTTTTGTAATTGTGGAAGTAACGTCAGTCTCCTCGAAAGTATTAGAAAAAAGACTTATTGGTTAGTAAAGCACATTACTTAAGTAACTAAATATTTAGTGCATATAATTAATGATAACAATTTGAGTAAAGAAAATTACCTCTCTCTAAGAGGATGTAGTAATATTCGTCGGTCTGGATGAGTTAGAGTCTACAAACCGAGACTCGACCCTCGACCCTTAGACTGCGACATATTGTTGGATGCAATATCATTGTTCGGAGTAGTAAGGGCTCCAACTAAAGTTGTCGGACTCGGCCTTAATACCTCTTCCTCCGACTATACCTCAATATCTGCTATTGGAGTAATGAGAGTTCGTCATCTAGGGGGAGGATGCAATGGTAGGGGCACCGATTGTAGTGGAGGTAGCGGTAAAGGAGGTCGGGCACCCAAAAGGCTAACGCTACAAGAACGGCCTTATCCTCAAAGGCCTTCCTTTGACTTTTTTCTCACCACAACCATGTCAAACCTTAATTAATTTAAATAATTTTTAATTATCTTTAATTAACTAATTTTATTATTAATTTGACTAATTACTAATACTTATAATTAATACATTACATTACTTAATTAACTTAATCATTTAAATACATTATTAACACCTTAAGTCATTAATCTAAATGTTTTTAAAATTCAATAATATTACTAATTTTGTTAATTGCTTAATTACTAAAAAATTTTACTCATTTCGTTAGTTAAATTATTTAATTATTTCCCTATAAACCTTAATAAATTTAAATACTTTTTAATTATCTTCAATTAACCAATTTCATTATGTGACTACTGGCTAATACTTATACTTAATACATTACATTTGTTAATTAACTTAATCATTTAACTACGTTATTAACACCTTTAATTGTCATTAATTTAAATATTTTTTAAGTTAAGTAATATTACTTATGTTGTACATTGCTTAATGATGAATTTGCTCAATCCATTTGTTTAGTAAAAAGTATTTCCATCTTGCTTGATTACCAAATTTTGCTTAATTAATCACTAGGTTTAATTATATCCTAATTATTAGTAAATTACTAAAGCCTAAACCAGCATTTTTTCAATTGAATTTTCTTTGCCAACAACTATATAATAAACAGCTAAACTCTAACAAATTAGCAATAAAACCTCAAATAACAAATAATCACATTTTTT
>NW_018397255.1:11927774-11930174 GCF_002168275.2 Theobroma umbraticum | reverse complement strand
GCAGGCTTTTTCCACGCAGTTATGAGGAATGATAAAGATGTAGCAAGTATTTTACAAAATGAGAGGACAGTTGTTGTGTTTGTGATAGTTAAGGTAGGAAATGCAAATGATATTCCACACGAATATGGTATCGAACATAATAATCACCTACAATATACTACTAATTATTTTGAGATACCACACCATGCATTTTCGGACCAACAACCATGGCAATCACGTTTGACATATCCTAATGAGTTTGAGTAGGCCGGCACACACATGAGGTGTCTGCAAATGATGTCTGCACAATTCTGATCAGAATGTGCATCGAACAAAATACTTGGTACTCTACAACAAATGCAACTGTCACTCAGAAATCCATTGAGTCCGTTGTCATTCTCACAGGACACTATGATGGTTGAGTGATGAGGATGCATTTGATCAAATTGAAGATGATGTTGAAGACGACGACATGGCGGATTGGAATGATGAGTTGCATGATGACTATGAAAATGATAACGTTGGCGGACATAATGATAGTTCAGAGGATGACAAGAGTGAGCACACCGACATTCGGGATTGCAATCATGCATATGGCAGTACAGGACATGCCACAGCTGTTATGTTAGAAGAGGTTTAGTTCGAAAACCATGCCACAACTGTTGAATTAGAAGATGTAGAGGGTGCCGACCCTATTTATGAAAACGACATCGTACTTGATAAGAACATTCGTTCGCCTGATGACAGTGATCAAAAGAGGGTAAATACAGGGGTATCTCGTCAAAGGGTTATTCTTGGGGTAGATATGATATCTTTCAAAACAGTTACAAGTGGGGAATCCAGAAATTGGTGACCACTTATATCATGGAAAAATGTTTCCATCAAAGGCCAAATTGAAACGAGCTTTGAGCATGTTGGCACTAAAAGAGCATTTTAAGGTTAGAGTTAAAAGTCATGTCACGCTCGTTTTGAGGTTGGTTGTAAGGAAAAGGCATGCAAGTTTGCTTTGCGTGTAATGAAGTGGACTGAAGGAGAATATTGGCAACTTTGGACGGTGCAGAAGGTACACACTTGTACTGTTGATGGTTTGCAATGTGGGTACCGAACTGCGAGTGCGAGGTTAATTGGTGAGCTTATCTCCACCAGGCTACGAGAAAATCATGTAACCCCATTGAGACCTAAGGAAATAATGGAAAAGATGAATCGCAAGTGGGGATTGCAATGCCTATATGGTAAGGCATGGCGAGCGAAGGAGTATAAGGAGAGTCTTGTGTTTGGTCCTTCAGAAGAGTCATTGCAACTCCCCTCTCATATTTGCATATGTTGGAACATGAAAATCTCGGTACCATCATGAGTGTTGCTACGAATGGGGAACAATGATTCAAATATTATTTCTGGGCATTCAGCTCATGTATCCGGGGGTTAAGTGCTGTAATGTTGCTTATAGTTGCTATCGATGCCACACATCAGAAAGGCAGATTCAAGGATATTCTGTTTGTTGCGGTATGCAAAGATGCGAATGAACAGATATATCCAGTTTCATTTGGCATTGGCGACGTGGAGGATGAAGAGTCTTGGCCATGGTTTCTTAACCAATTGCGTCATGAAATTGGTTGCCCTGAAAATGCAATGTTCATTTCTGATAAACATCTTAGCAGTAAGAATGTAGTTGAGAAAGTGTACAAGGACGCGTATTACAATCTATACAATTACCACCTAGGGAAAAACATTAAAAACATGTTCAAGCGTGAAGATGTTGGCGCGATATTCACCTTGGATGCCAAGTGCTATAGGCTCGCCGATTTTAACAGACATATGAATCAATTGAAACAGGTTTGCAAACTTGCTTGTGACCACTTTATGAGATTAGGCCCTGAGAGATGGGCATGTGCATGGTCACCAGTAAGGCGATACAAGCTAATGACATCCAACATTATGAAGTGTATTAATTCCTGCCTCGGGCATGCAAGGAAAATGCCAATAACTGTCTTGATAGAGTGCATCATAGGCATGTTCCAACATTGGTTCCATGATCGGCACAATGAGGCATTGAATTTGACCACGCTCCTCAGCCCTTGGGCTATCGATGTCTTGAACAAATGGTTCAATGAAGCATGTCACTTTTCCATACAACCAATCGATCGAGTGGAGTTTCAAGTTATAGGCGAGACTTAGGACATAGTCGCAACCTGTGAAGGAAGACGTGTTCATGCGGTGAGTTCCAAACTGATCTACTCCCCTGCATACATGCCACGGTGGCAATATGGTATGAATAATCTTGTTTCCTTATTTTCTGCATGATGAATTAAATTTTGACATTGTTCGCCTACTGTGATTTCATTGCCTTGGCAGTAAGTGCAAATGTGCAACTGTCAGTTAAAATTCTACTACGCAAGTATACGTATCGAATAGATAGTATAT
>NW_018397255.1:11927558-11927674 GCF_002168275.2 Theobroma umbraticum | reverse complement strand
AACCAATTCAGCCCCTATAATTGCACTTATATTGACATTAAAAAAAAAGAATTGCACTTATATCCTGTGCAAAAAATGAAAAGTCAGCATTCATGCCTATAAATAAAGGGAACCAT
>NW_018397255.1:11924575-11927548 GCF_002168275.2 Theobroma umbraticum | reverse complement strand
AATCAAAATGGCATCCAAAGGTTCAAGAGGCGATAACGGGAAAGGGGTAGCCACTGGAGGGGCTACCCCCCAAATGCGTGGTCTGATTGACCAACTCAAGCAAATGCATGCTCTAATGGTCGACTCGAGCAAATGGAGTCGGAGATGCACACTCTGTTGGAGAACTTAGTGGTCAGGGTAGAAGTCCTTGAGATAGAAATCTTGGTCAATAACAAGATTCTAGCCAAAATTTATGAATTAGTAGACGAAATTAGGAAGAAATGAACTATGGTTCATTTCTTTTTTGTATCATCTCCTTTAAGTTCGGTCAGTTAATAAAAGAAAAATTTTCATTAGTCTCATATTCTCACGTTTTATTTTATTTTTTATATTATGCTGAATAACCAGGTTGCTTACCATAATTTCTTTATTGTCTTTATTTTCTTTTTCTATTATATTTATATAAGAGAAGAAAACGTAAGTGGATGTTAGACATTGCGTGAACTATTATTAGGAATTGCGAAACTGGGTTATACGCGCTGCATGAATTGTGCAATGCATATTTTTTTTGAGACATTGCGTGAGAAGTTTTTATGTGTATGGTGAGTTGTTGTTATGTATTAAATGACGTTGGGGTAGTACGTGACTAGTTATGTTGGCATAATATGAGTGGATATTAGGCATCGAGTGACTTATTATTAGGTATTACGAGACTGAAAGTACGTGACTTGTGCAATTTATCTCTCAGTTTGAGGCTTTTGTTCAATAATTTATAAGCATTGCGTGACTATTTTTATGTATTGCACGACATGTTGTTATGTATTGTGTGACATTGGGTCATTACGTGACTGGTTATGTTGGCATAATGTGAGGAGTTCTTTTTTTTTTAAATGGGCTCCATGCATAAGGCGTTTCTAAGAATAGGCCTCCCCATATTACGTATTAAATGAGTTATTATTATTAGGTATTGCAAGAGTAAAGGTGCGTGACTTGTGCAATTCATCTCTTATTTTGAAGCTTTTTTTCACTAGTTTGTAGACATTGCATGATTGGTTTTTATGTATTGCATGACTTGTTATGTTTTGCGTGACATTGGGTCGTTACGTGATTAGTTATGTTGGCATAATGTGTGAGTGGATGTTACGCATTGAGTGACTTATTATTAGGAATTGCGAGACTGACGGTGCGTGACTTATGCAATTCATCACTTGTTTTGAGGCTTTTGTTAACTAGTTTTTAGACATTGCGTGACTGTTTTTATGTATTGCGTAACTTGTCATTATGTTTTACGTGAGATTGGGCCGTTACGTGATTGGTTATGTTGGCATAATGTGAATGGATATTACGCATTAAGTGACTTATTATTAGGTATTACGAGACTGGCGGTGCATGGCTTGTGCAATTCATTTTTTGTTTTGAGGCATTTGTTCACTAGTTTTTAGGGTTTGCATGAATGTGCATTAGAAATGGAGACACTTATTTTCTAGTAAATTTTAGCGGCCTGCGAAATATGACTTAGGCATTACGTAAGTGGTTTTTATGCATTGAAGGGTAATTTTTGATAAATTAATTGATTGTGACACTTATTTTCTGTTAAATTTCAACAACCTACCAAATGTGAAGCTTATGATTACATACGGTGGTCATTGGGTCAATGACACTTACAAGGGTGGTGAGACACGAGTGAGGAGTGTTGGGAATGAGTTGTCATTTTTGGGCCTTGTGAAGCTAGTTGAAGAGGTTGTTAGGGTCAACTCACATAATAATGAAATTGAGCTATATGCATTGCCTAGTCACGCCGTAGGCCTTTTGCATGCAGTTATGAGGAATGATAAAGATGTGGCAAGTATTCTACGAAATGAGAGGGCAGTTGTTGTGTTTGTGATAGTTAAGGGAGGAAATGCAAACGATATTCCACATGAACATGGTATCGCACATAATAATCACCTACAATATACTGCTAATTATTCTGAGATACCACATCATGCATTTCCGAACCAACAACCATGGCAATCACGTTTGACATATCCTAATGAGTTTGAGTAGGCCGACACACACATAAGGTGTCTGCAAATGATGTATGCACAATTCTGATCGAAATTTGCGTCGAACGAAATACTTGGCACTCTGTAACAAATGCAACTATTGCTCAGAAATCCATTGAGTCCATTGTCATTCTCACAGGACACTATGATGGTTGTGAGTGATGAGGATGCATTTGATCAAATTGAAGATGATGTTGAAGAGGACGACATGGCGGATTGGAATGATGAGTTGCATGATGACTATGAAAATGATAACATTGGCGAACATGATGATAGGAGTGAGCACACTGACATTCGGGATTGCAATCATGCATATGGCAGTACAGGACATGCCACAGCTGTTGTGTTAGAAGAGGTTTAGTTCGACAACCATGCCACAACTGTTGAATTAGAAGATGTAGAGGGTGCCGACCCTATTTACGACAACGACATCGTACTTGATAAGAACATTTGTTCGCCTGATGACAGTGATCAAGAGAGGGTAAATACAGGGGTATCTCGTCAATGGATTATTCTTGGGGTAGATATGATATCTTTCAAAACAGTTACGAGTGGGGAATCCAAAAATTGATGACCACTTATATCGCGGAAAAATGTTTCCATCGAAGGCCGAATTGGAACGAGCTTTGAGCATGTTGGCACTAAAAGAGCATTTTAAGGTTAGAGTTAAAAAGTCATGTCACGCTCATTTTGAGGTTGGTTGTAAGGAAAAGGCATGCAAGTTTGCTTTGCGTGCAACAAAGTGGACTGAAAGAGAATATTGACAACTTCGGACGGTGCAGAATGTACACACGTGTACTGTTGATGGTTTGCAATGTGGGTATCAAACTGCGAGTACGAAGTTAATTGGTGAGCTATCTCCACCAAGCTACGAGGAAATCATGAAACCCCATTGAGACCTAAGAAAATAATGAAAAAGATGAATCGCAAGTGGGGATTGCAATGCCTA
>NW_018397255.1:11923709-11924449 GCF_002168275.2 Theobroma umbraticum | reverse complement strand
CCTCCTCTCATATTTCCGTATGTTGGAACATGAAAATCTTGGTACCATCATGAATGTCGTTACGAATGGGGAACAATGATTCAAATATTGTTTCTGGGCATTCAGCTCAAGTATTCGGGGGTTAAGTGCTGTAATGCGGCTTATAGTTGCTATCGATGCCACACATCTGGAAGGTAGATTCAAGGATATTCTGTTTGTTGCACTATGAAAAGATGCGAATGAACAGATATATCCAGTTTCATTTGGCATTGGCGACATGGAGGACGAAGAGTCTTAGCTGTGGTTTCTTACCCAATTACGTCGTGCAATTGGTTGCCCTGAAAATGCAATGTTCATTTCTGATCAACATCTTGGCTTTAAGAATGTAGTTGAGAAAGTGTACAAGGACGCGTATTACAGTCTATGCAATTACCACCTAGGAAAAAACATTAAAAACATGTTCAAGCGCGGAGATGTTGGCGCGATATTCACATTGGATGCCAAGTGCTATAGGCTCGCCAATTTTAACAGACATATGAATCAGTTGAAACAGGTTTGCAAACATACTTATGACTTTATGATATTAGGCCCTGAGAGATGGGCATGTGCATGGTCACCAGTAAGGTGATACAAGCTAATTACATCCAACATTATGAAGTGTATTAATTCCTACCTCAGGCATGCAAGGAAAATGCCAATAACCGTCCTGATAGAGTGCATCATAGGCATGTTCCAACATTGGTTCCATGATCGGCACAATG
>NW_018397255.1:11921838-11923609 GCF_002168275.2 Theobroma umbraticum | reverse complement strand
CTTAAGAACTTTACTTGCTTTTCTTTTTGTAGGAATCATAAGCTTTCGGCAATAATGAAAAGTACGGTGCGGAGTTGTTGAGCCAGCCGAAGTTTGATCCAAAGGCATGGACCGAGGCCATTGGAAAGACGATGAGTACTTGGACTCAAATACATGAATTTGGCACCTGAGTCCCTCCTTCGAGACTTCTGGCTGTAACTGCAATATCTGAGTCTGCTTGTGGACCAAACGATACACCCCCCTGTGCCAACTCCTGTGCTTGAGCGCAAAGGATATCGACAATTGCTTAGAGATGTGAAGACCTGGATGGTAGGTTTCACTGATATTAAAGGTTTGTTGATGGATGTGATTGGCTCAAGGAGATCGTAGCCTCAACTAGATGAGTCCAGGCCTTTTCAACATGCACCATAACAACAACCACCCCAACCCTTAGTGAGATTTATCAACAGAATATTTAGATTATTATTAGATTTTTACATTTGAATAATTTTATTAATAACAATCTCTATTAGATTTTCATACTTTCTATGTGCATATTAGTTTGTTATATGTTTCTGTATCGATAACAACATCATATCATAATTTTATTATAAACTAGACAAATTTAATTCCCAAAATAAAAAAAAACTGCACTGTTTGTATTACCAATGGAATTGTTGATGGAGTATTAATGACAAATTTCATCAATTATTGATGGAATTACCAACAGAGTTCATACGCAATAATGATGGATTACAGATGAAATTAGATACTGCTAATGGATACTGCCTGCAACTTCAAAGCTAGTTTTGTCGATAATCCATCAGTACTGTATCAGCAATTCCTTTCGTAATTACTAATGAAATTTTCGATGGATTATGTTCTATCATTAATTACAAATGAAAATTACCAATGAATTTTAACTAGTACCGACGAATAATTTTACTGATAGAACCCACTTTTTACCGATGGAACTAGTCAACAAAAATTTGGTTGGCAATTTAATGATGGCAAATTTCGTTACCAACGGATTTGGCATTATCGACGTCTTTTCCAACCATCCGTTAACGGAATATTCCATCTCTAAATCAGTCGGTGAAGCATGATACCTATGGAATATTATGTATTACCGATGAAACTTTCCCTCGGTAATACCTTTTGGTTTTGTAGTGAATTTATCAAAAAAATTTTCATAATCAAACAAAATCAATAGGGAAAATGATAATATATTCAAGTGCAAAGTTTTAATCTTCATGGCTTCATGCTTTTCTAAGATCATGCAATTTGTAACATTTATCACACTTAGATCAATTTTGCATAATCAAAATTTGTTAATAAAGCTCAAAGAAGAATTATGCAACTAAGATTTTCCACCAAAGATACAAACAACCTTTAGAAAATAAGCTAAATCAAATAATCTTGAGCGAAATTCTTAAATTTGAAGCATAAAGAGGTTTTTGAGAAAGAAGTCACCCATTTTCATTTTGTGTGTCCAGAAAGCATTCGATCTTCAAATTATTCCTCTTGGTTCTAACGCACTTGATTTCTCATCTCTTTTTGCCTCTTAGAGCTAACAAGGATCATTACACAAAGGCTGTTAGACCTACAAGATTGAGACTAAGCTTTGTTACCAATTGTTAGAAGTGTTAGTTCAATGAATAAGTGGCAAAAATTTCTAAAAAAGGGTGAATTGGACTTTAGAAAGATAGAAAATGGAAACTAACTACCTATAGTCAACTATGATCGTGTCTTATCTCTACAAACATGTTTCAAAACTATTTGATCAAGTCTA
>NW_018397255.1:11920205-11921722 GCF_002168275.2 Theobroma umbraticum | reverse complement strand
GACAAAAAAAAAAGAGAAAAGTAGATAGGGCAAAATGGAGGGAAGAGCCCGATCGTGCTCCCTCTATTTTAACATATTGATGAATTCTCTGTCAATATTAAAAATGTTATTGCTGACGAAAACAATTGGTAAACTCAGCAAATTCTAAAAGAATAAAACCAACAAAGCTTCCGTTGATAGCATCATTGCATTATTGACTGATTTATCCATCGAAAATTCCATCAATAGTTTCCATCGATGTTAGTAAATACCGACGAAAGCGGTTGGTCGGCAATCTTTGTACCTTTCTTATTTATTGCACGCCATCAAATTATCGATCATTTACCATCGACAAATTTTGTTGCTAAATTATCGATTAACTAAATGCATGGCACAGTTTGATTGAAAATCAATCTCTACATTGTAGACATATATATAGGCCAATTTAAGCAAATAATGAGGTGTTACTCAAAAGTTAAGGGTTCTCTTAATTAAAGCTTGAAAGATATTGATTTGTAATTAACATTATTTGCTTTTGTACTATCTTTACGCCCTTCGCATATGAAATTTCTTAAGAGTAAAAATACCTATTACAGGCCTTCATTATTAGCATCAAAAGAAGGCGCAACATATCCATTAGGTATAAGAGAGGCTTTGATAGTTGTCAACTTTAAAAAACTAATGTATTAAATAACAATATATCACAAGATCATCTACTAGAACCAAGTGGAATTAGGTCCAAAAATTGTCCTTGAACATCTATATATTTGCATGGTTTTTGAGAAATCTTTTTCAATACAAATTGGTTGCGTTTTGACCAAATTCAAGAGCTTTGATGTCAAATTGTAAGGGTGAGTAATTGGACTATTTGATTGGTTTGATCCGTCATACCTAAAGACCAAATGGATAAATATTTTTAAAAAATCGATGACACCCGTTCAAACATATAATTAGTTAAATCAGTTTGAATTTAAATCAAAAAGATTAAAATTTTATCTTTTTTCTACAAATTATAATATTAAATTTAATAAACTTCATCCATAATTATAAAATATGAAATAAAAATTAGTAATGAAAATATATATTTTATATAAATTTAAAAATAATATAAAATATTATGTATATTACTATACATATATATAGAAAATACTAGTTTGGTCTTTTGATTTGTTCGATCTAAAAATTGTAAAATCGAAATCTAATCAAAAACTAATTAAACTAAATTTTTTGAACCAATAGACCTAATAAACCAATTAGATCAGCTTATTTTACCCAAATCGCATTTAATTCAATTGAGTCATTGATCTGGCCCAATTACGCTCACCCCTACGAAATTCACGAACAAGTGAGTACCTTTTGAATGTGATACCCCACTAATGCAACAATTTTCCCTTGCCTCGTGGGGCAGTTGTATTGGCAATGGTGGGAATAAGTGTAATGTTTGCTTAATAATCGTAAGAAAAACTAATTTCTTCATAACATAGTCTTGCACCGATTAGTCTCTGTGCACTTTAAGGTCTAGCCCTTCTTGATATTAC
>NW_018397255.1:11917390-11920105 GCF_002168275.2 Theobroma umbraticum | reverse complement strand
CATTTAATACATGTCCCTTGTAAGATAACTACAAATGAATTAACTTAATTGCAATTCATTCAATTAAAATAAATATTAATATTTGATATACTAACAGTATAGACAAGCTCACTATCAATCAACCACAAAATAACACATTTTTAATAAATAAAATTAAAACGTTTTAAGTCCTTATAAATATTTCAATAATTTATAACATTTAATTATTTCAAAATTTTAATAACTTTTTGTCCACAAAAACTTTTAATAACTTTTTTCTCTAACTTTCTCTAAAAAAAATCCAGACCTGACAAATAACTATACAACAACAACAGTGATTGGAATTTTGATCACATGCAAATAAACCGTTTTGATAGTCAATACATCCTTCTCAGTTCTCACCTAACTTTAGTTAATGATGATGTGTCATTTTGTGATTGACTGACAATATATAACTTTTATAAATTATCAATGCATCAAACATAAATCCTTAAAATAAACCATATAAAGAGATATTAATGATCTAAGTCACACACCACATCTAGTTTATGTAGTTTGGAACACGTCAATTGTGGTCCTATATTTTTGCTATGAACCAGCTTAATCTTCATTCACTTCTTTAAACTAAAAACATATATTAATGGCCTAAGTCACACCTCACATTTAGTTTATGTAGTTTGGAGTTGGAAGACATCAGTTGCGGTACTATTTAATTAACAAACACTACATTATATTTTAATTTAATATGAAGTGAATTAAAGTATAAAATCTTTATTCTTGACATTTAGAAAAATTTATTGCTACATATTTTATTTTCATATAATCAATCTTACTCTTAAAAGTCATTAACAAAGAATTAAATATATTATTCATATTCCAATTCCAATTTCAAATACTTTTTTATTTTTTTATTTCTCAATAAAATTTTAATATTCCAAAAAATTAGTTATCCTTGCTTCTAATTTTTGGAGTTGTGGTTGACTTTATAGGTAGTAAGTTATAACCATAATCATGGTGAATAACTAATAATAAGTAGCGTAATGAAATTGGAAATTAAATATCAATTAATAAAAAATCATGAATACATTTTTTTTTGTCATTATATTCCCTGTTGTTTGCAGATTCTTACCATGACCGGAGGAGAAAGCACCTCTGTGACAATGACATGGGTTCTCTCTTTGCTGTTGAATCATCCAAGTGTGCTAAAGACAGCGCAACAAGAGCTGGACCTCCACGTTGGAATAGATAGGTGGGTTGAAGAATCAGACATCAAAAGCCTGAAATACCTACAAGCGATTGTTAAGGAAACTCTACGCTTGTACCCACCAGGTCCCATAACGGGGATCCGTGAGGCCATGGAAGATTGTTGCATTGCAGGGCATCATGTCCCAAAGGGTACGCGTTTGATCGTCAACCTTTGGAAATTGCAGCGAGATCCACGAGTTTGGGAAAATCCTGGCACGTTCCAACCAGAAAGATTTTTGACAACCCACGCTGATTTTGATGTTAGGAGTCAAAATTTCGAGTACATTCCATTTAGCTCCGGTAGAAGATCATGCCCTGCAATCAACTTCGGCTTACAAGTTGTTCACTTGACACTCGCAAAGCTGCTCCAAGGATTTGATATTAGAACACCGGACGGGAAGCCGGTGGATATGGGAGAAGGCCTGGGCCTTGCCTTACCCAAGAGGAAACCTCTTGATGTTGTCCTCACCCCACGCCTTGCTCACGAGTTCTACAAGTGCCTTTAGACTTATATTAGATCGTAGATAATAATGGGCAAATTAAGGCCTCGGCTTAGTGGTATCCATCCCTTTCAAGGTAGTGGGTATCTTGCAGGCCTATATCCAATCTTATGTCTTGGCTTCCAAAGGGCTATTGCCCTCAGCCACTTGTGTAAGGGAAAAAAAGCAATATTAATCTAGACCTAGTTGAACCCCGCGTTGCCCCAGGGTGAACTGCATTTTTCTTAATTGGAATTAATAATGTTTTTAGTATTTTATTTGATTGATGAAATTATTAGATTAAAGAAGTTAAAATTTGGGAACATAAAGCAAAATTTACACATTGACAAAGGGGAGTAAGTTCTCAGTTAAGGTTTTGATATCATACTTTTACAAGAAGTTTGGTTTTTAGAATAAAATAGGTTTACTATTCGGTGAGAATAGAATAAGATGATAATAGAATAAAAAATTATTATGTTATTTGATACAGTGAATGGAGTAGATAAGAATTGTTATTATGACTTATTACAGTGTTTTGTTGGTAAAAATAACTTTGGAATAACAAAGGAATAGTTGATAAAAAGATAAAACTATCTTTTATTATAATAACATTTATTTTCATAAAAAACAAAATTATCCTTATTATAATTTAAATACATACTTATCCCTAAAGACAAAATTATCCATAATTATAATTTTATCACATAGTTATCCTAAATGTAAAAAATAATTATAATTTGCCCACATATTTTTACAAATGGATAAAATTATTGTAGATTATAATTTAATCACATTATTATCCTAAATGTCAATTGAATTTTGTATATAAATGATTATTTTTAGCGAATTATTCACATATTGTGGATTATTTTTAAAATATTGTTTAGAAGAAATATTGTAGAAAAAAACAGAAAAACAGGTAGAAATAGAAAATCATTTAGAGAAAAATAGAATTTTATATATCAGTAACATCTCATCATTAATTGTTTGAACTCTTTAAACATGATTAATA
>NW_018397255.1:11917213-11917290 GCF_002168275.2 Theobroma umbraticum | reverse complement strand
AAAACAATATTATTTACATATTGAAAAGAAAAAAGAATTAAAAAATTAAAAAATCAAAAATGGCATGCTATTTGCAA
>NW_018397255.1:11916527-11917203 GCF_002168275.2 Theobroma umbraticum | reverse complement strand
GGTAAACCTTTTCCGAAGCCCATCTATGGCATTTGCCTTAAGTGTATGATCCTCCGAGCAGATCAACCACCGCAATGAGGTGATAACTCAATCCCCACAACTATGCAAATCTTGCTGTTTTGGGGTTTTTGCATTTAACTTATACCTCATTTGCGTCAAGGGTCACTTTTGACAATGCGAGCTATCAAAATGCCCCGCTTGGTGGCATATAATGGGAAAGAATGTTGTTAGTGGACTCATCTGCTTATCACACAAGCCAAACTTCAATGCATCTATCCGACTGTATGATGAGTCTACTAACGTCATACTAAAATTCATTAAGTTGATGTGCACTACCACTCAATGGCAGTCGAAATAGCACGATACAAGAATTGAGTGAACCTCGTGCTAAGGCAAACCCCACGGAGGACTCCCACCCCTTGCATACTCAAGCACATGGTCTGACATTACCACCTTACTCGACTTGAATGTCTTATCGGTCGGGGGAGGCTTCATTTTTTGGCTATGAGCCAGCAAAATAAGCTGTCAATTACATTATGCATAATTGTTAGATGCCATACATTTGAATAATTACATAAAGAGATATATAATACGTGGATAGATACATTTGAATAATATACTTACATAGAAGTATGTGTCAACGATGCATATTCTCTGCTTGTAGAGTTGTAGATGG
>NW_018397255.1:11916265-11916517 GCF_002168275.2 Theobroma umbraticum | reverse complement strand
CCCACTTACACAAGACGTCGATGCATGCATCAATGTGTTGGTTGTCCAACAACTCAGCTGACATCTCTAATCACTGGAAAAATTGAGGGCCCTTCTATCTTTCAATGCCCAGAATGTTAACCTTGCATATTTATAATACCAACGTCAAAAGGTCAATGGAATAAAAACCCTTGAACCGTTAACCCTAATATCGTGTACTATTATCATTTTACCTTGCTTGCTTGTTTTTCATGAAGGACTCATATCTGTCCT
>NW_018397255.1:11915757-11915871 GCF_002168275.2 Theobroma umbraticum | reverse complement strand
ATGATGTTCGATCGGGGCAGCGAGAAGTGAGCTTTGAGTTGATGCAGTAGACTGATTTATACCACCTACATTGTCACAATCAACTCCAGTACCGCTGCCTACTTTGTCATGTGC
>NW_018397255.1:11915284-11915747 GCF_002168275.2 Theobroma umbraticum | reverse complement strand
TCACCCATCAATCGACCCTAAATGGTTTAAAAACTCAAACACATTAGAACATTGTATACATCGTACATGTTATAACTCACGCAATGAAAAAGATAAAAGCTCATACCTCATAACAGTCGATTAGCTGACTAACAATCCGATCCTCCAGCCCTTGCAGTGATTGCTGGATATGCAGATTGAGTGACTGCATTTGCATCGCTTGCTGGATCTCCAACTGCATTACATGCATATGCATCTAAATGTCTTGGTCAACATCTTTCCGTAATGACTGCATCTGCATTTGTATGTCCATCTGCATATTCCTCTACAATGACTATAGGCTTTTCTTCCACTATGTCCTCATCTATTACAGCTCTCGCTTAATGCTCGTGGTCATTTGAAGATGCAGCGACGGGTTGCACGCCTGACCATGAGGGGCAACAGCAGAAGTAGGAGGAGGGGCAACGTGACGAGTCATGCCAAT
>NW_018397255.1:11914601-11915195 GCF_002168275.2 Theobroma umbraticum | reverse complement strand
TCCGTGGTCTGACTCTGCTTAATGCCTCGTATTACCGTACTTTTCCATTTACGATCCATTATCTTCCTCCTTTACTGGGGACTGAATTTTGGCCTACCCTCCAACTTCCATAATGGAACGTATTGTTGCCCATCGGTGATATTGACTTCAATGTTGGCCCAATATACGGTCAACATTTCTTCTGCAGTCGGCTCCAATGTCCTCACTACGCACAACTGCACCAAAACATACATTACCATTAGATTTAACCCTCGCTACACTATGACAATAAAAATTAAACTTCTTTTTTTTAAGAGTTTAAATGGAATCCATGCCCTTCATGCATAAGGCATTTTTGAGAATAGGCCTGAACATAATTTTTACTATTTCTAATGAAGAGAAATAAAATTTGGACAAAACTATCCTTACTGAAACTGACCCATTTGTTGGCTACGCACCTCAACCCGAAACCTATTAACGGGTCAAATATGTTTATATGGTCCACAACTCCTTAATTATTATCGACAGATAGTACAACTCCTCAAAAGTAATTCTGACAAAAGCATTCCTTGTCAGTTCAACTTTCGAGCATTTTCCCAGTGGTAGGAGCATTTC
>NW_018397255.1:11914506-11914591 GCF_002168275.2 Theobroma umbraticum | reverse complement strand
TCATTCGCATAAAGGTAGTTCACATATTGAGCAGTGAAAGAAAGTTTAATAAAATAAAAATAAAAATATATGCTTTCTTTATTCA
>NW_018397255.1:11913999-11914425 GCF_002168275.2 Theobroma umbraticum | reverse complement strand
TCACACGCCCATTTCAGCATTCTTGGGCAAACCTGTCTACATTGGCGCTGCCTTCCAAACAAGCTTTGGATTACAGGAATTGCTTCCGACGCCCAAAACTGCACATCAATTGTGAATCATTTTTTACTCACTTCATAAAATCTTATGCGAAAAAAATAATGCTAAACATCAAGATATGGCACACTAGCTAAAATTCCCATATAAATCCGTAAAGGTGGTAACATTTCTTCTCTGCTACTCCCACCAGTGGAGGTTCGAAACCCTTTATCAAGTAATCAACGATCAGAATCCAAACATATGTGCCCCATGGGAATGCATTTCAGTTGTCGATATTCTTAACCAGCGACAATAACCATGGAATCACTGATCGTCTGTAGTCTTGACCGAATAAAACATTGCTTGCAATCAACAAGAGGGCCATCTTGG
>NW_018397255.1:11913261-11913599 GCF_002168275.2 Theobroma umbraticum | reverse complement strand
AACTCATTTACTTTACACAGCTTCTCGCGTATGACATGTAGATGTGACCACTTATAGTGGATGTTAATACCAGCGTTAAACCCCCACCGGTGCCTTGGCACACAAAGCAAAGATTCCACATTATCCTGCTCTGCAACATAAAACACAGATAACTTTCTCATTTTAGTCAAGTTAATACCATCATTGTACATTAACAAAAAAAAGAATTTATGAGAAATAGCCCTCCTCAAAAGCTCACTCCAAATATAACCCTCTTAATAATTTCAACTGTTTTTAGACAGTCCTGAAATAGCATAATTAATGCAAGTGTCGAGCATGGATTATTAAGTAAATCAACA
>NW_018397255.1:11912958-11913161 GCF_002168275.2 Theobroma umbraticum | reverse complement strand
ATAATCCTCTTTTAACCCTATCTTAATCTTGATTAAAATATCTAAAAACTTTTAATTGAGAGTAAAACAATGAAACATTAATTTTTTCCTCAAATAATATATTTTACACATTTAAACATTTGGTTTATTAATTAATGTATGATCTTCCACTCAAAATGAGAAAAGTTTGAATCCTCTTTCTTTCAAATATAAAAAAAAATTAA
>NW_018397255.1:11911615-11912948 GCF_002168275.2 Theobroma umbraticum | reverse complement strand
TCTTAAATAATAGCTTAAAAACAGTTCCACAAGTCACCTGAGTTGGAATGCACATACAAAACACTTAAAGACACGCCTAATCATACAACACCCAATAAGATCCATACTATTTTTGCATCTGTAAATTACAAGTATTTGACATCACTGACCGCTATTTGCATCCTATCAATTTATATAATTAAACTAAGGTTACTGTTGACAGGTGCATGCCGATGGTTATTGAGCTTTACAAAATGGCAATATCCTAATATATTTTAAATTTCGTTTTTTTCTTCCTGATAATGTCTCTCATCATAGCAACCTTTCGTTTTCTTCTGCTCCATCGATTCATCCACTCCTATGTGTTCCAAGCTGCCGGTAGAGCGAGAGAGAAGCGTATTTCGAAAGAGATGGACTCTCTTATTGAAAGTAGGGTTGATGAACATAAATTAACGAGGCTTAAAATAGGAGCAAAAATCAATCAAGACTTCATCGACGTGCTGCTATCTGCAATAGAGGATGATTCCATGTTTGGCCATACACGAGAAACGATTATCAAGGCAACAGTAACGGTACGTTATTTTGACTCTTGAGTCTTCGTATGTTCGCAAATCATAAATTTCAATTTATTAATAACCATCCTGATCCTAGATAATTTATCTTTTTAATTATATTAGGTTCTAATCTCAGCAGGTAGTGACTGGACATCCCTTACGTTGACGTGGATTTTGTCCAACTTGATGAACAATAGACATGCCATGAAGCGTGCTCAAGAAGAGCTAGACCTCAAAATCGGTAGAGATAGATGGGTGGAGGACTGTGATATTGAGAAATTAGTCTATCTCCAGGCCATTATTAAGGAAACATTTCGCTTGTATCCAGCAGCACCTCTATCAGTTCCCCATGAGGCAATGGAAGATTGTCGTATTAGCGGCTACCACATTCCAAAGGGCGCTCGTTTGTTTGTGAATGTATGGAAGTTGCAATATCATCCAATAGTTAATATCAAGCCTCTTAGATGTGCATATTTCTCCACCCATATTTCTCTTTTTTCTTTTCTGTCCTTATTTATGAAATTATAAAGAGGTAAAGTTTTTATTTAATTTATTTATTTATATTATTATTTATATTTATTTATCTTTTTCAATTCTATTCTATTTGCTCATATATTTTAAGTTTCTATTGATTTTCTTTTTTAAATTTCTACGAATCATCAACTATATTTTTTTTTGTTATATAGGTTATATCTCCTATTTGTCATGGGTTTTTATTTTCTATTATGTGAATTTTATTTTTAATGATTTTTTTAAAAATTAAAAAATTATTATATATGTAATTCTCAAATATAAGTTCT
>NW_018397255.1:11907378-11911220 GCF_002168275.2 Theobroma umbraticum | reverse complement strand
AAATATAATAAAATAAGAATATTGAATGTTGACTACATTAATTTTTTAGTTATTTATGTTGAGAAAGGTAAAATTTTGAAATAAAATGGATGATAAGTTTTTACAAATAAGTTAGTTGTTTCTATTAAAAAAGATATTACCATTGTCGAACAAAATTTTCTTAGAGCACTATTATAAGTTTTTTTTTTTAATTTTTTTATTTACATGTTATATAAAATTATTGTCTATTATAAATCTTTTGATTATTAATAGTTAAGTTCAATATATTAATTTTAAAAATTTTTAATTTTTATTTTTCTTAGCCTTTAACCTTCCAATAAAATTTGGTTAACTTCGGTCCTGTAGAGAAAGTAATCATTGTGCTGATTTTTTACAGTAAGAAGAGTGGATGATACGTGAGTTGCATGGTCTTGACTTTAATCACATATTTTTTGTCCTTGTGCTTTCAAGGAAATGGAATGGAGGGAGCATAAAATTTAGATTTTGTAAGAAAAATCCCAACAATTAGAATTTGAGAGTCCTATTTAAGTCTTGGGTCTAAAATTTGAAAATAGAAGATTGATAGTATGAGATATGAGAAAACTACATCCCATCGTTAATGTATGTGCATGTATGTACTAAAAAAAATTGAGATAATATTTAGTTGTTATTTATATTATTTGTTTGAAGAATTTTAGCAATAAAAATAAAACATACTTCTAGATGCAAAATCAAATAATATTTTTATAACATTGTAATGAAAAGCTTTTAAAATTTGTGGATTAAAGAGATACACAAGTTTACTCGATGTGAAGAAACTATAAATGCTCAATTAGTTGCTACACTACTGTCAAGATAATTGTTAATTCAATTTTAGTCAAATATCATTTTTACTATTCTTAATTTAACTTTACTCATACTGCCTATGTATTTTATAATATAATAAATAGCTACAGGTGAACAAGATCACGAGTAACACGTTCCTAGCTAGCAGATAAAATGTCCTGAATACAATTTCGTACGAAAGCAACATCTTGCCAGGAAATGTTTGGGTAAAAGTTACAAGAAAATTAATGAGTGCATTGAATAATGAAAAAAGTGTCAACCTCAATTTATTTATTTATTTCTTTTGTGATATTTGAGTGTCAATTTACATGATTTTGCTGTGAGATTGAAATCTTTGAATTTGAAAGAAGAGAATTTAAATTTGACTTTTTAAATAAAAAGATACATGTATTTACATGGAGACGATTGCTTAGTGTTTAAAAATATCCTATATTATTGCTTGACTAATAATATATTATTTTAAATATGACTGAAAATATTGTTTAATATATTTAATACTTAAGCTTTATTTAATTGATGCTCTTCTTATTTGTTCTGTTTTCTTCAGAAAGTAAATATAAGTAAAAATAACTTACAAAAGCAAATAATACTCTTAGGAGAATTGTACATAGAATATGTGATTTTATTAGATGCTAAATGCGTAACTTTATTTTATATAAACCAATAATTTTATAACTGTTGTTAGTTAATTATAACAAAGTTTTATTTTTCACTTTTGATTTCACTTTACTTATTAATTTATGTGTATATATATATCTTGTTTTTGATTTCAAGGACAAGTGAGCTTTAATTAACTGCAAAAAAAAGGAGTTTAGAAGATTCCGTCATCATTTTTTTATAACAGCTGGCTCTGCCTCTGCAAGGTAATCATGCAGTATTTTTCGTGCTAGTCGGCATAAGCCCCGTTCCTGCCACAACAACATTTACGCTAAGGAGATTCCAGTTTTTAGGAGTGACTACAATGAGGAAGCACGAATTTAGTAAAGCATCAAGTGAGAGCCAAATAGTAAAATGTCGGCTTGAGCGTGGAAAACGGAAACAATAAAATGATTGTCTGTTAGTAATGTTGCGTATGTGGCTTCCCTTCCCTGGCTTCATTTTGTGGAGGAGCAGCCTTGGGCTGGGCCCTACGTCGATTGAATACATGTGGTGCCAATTTGATATTAGCGCAGATTTTTCAGGGCAAAGGTTTTACGCACAAGGGAAGATTGTCCCCACTAGTCTTGGTGGTCTCGGATGATTATGACTCTTGTTATTTTAAAATGAGTTTGGATACAAAGTCAATATTATTATATCTTTTTAAAGTAACATAAATAAAATATGAAAAAATTTTAAATAATAAAATTAAAATGCATGATCCTACAATTTTAAATAGAATATTAATTTATGACGTAATTATGTATTTTAAATATTTATTTATTTATTTTTAATCGGTGGTATATGCTGTTTTAATTTGTCATACAGTTAACTTTTTAAAAAATAAAACAAGCAACAAAAGTTTCAATTATCTAGCTTGGAGGGATCTTAAGATCAGATTAAGGAAATTGTATCATGAGGTTTGCGATAACAAAAGTAAAGGTATTGCTTGGTTATTGTTTTTATTATTGGTTTTTCAAAGGAAAAAGAATGTGTGGATAAAAGGGAAATGATAATCTTGAAAAATATAAAATTGCAGTAATTATTTGAAAACAAAATTTTTGTTTTATCTTTGAATAAACCAATTGTATTAGATTAATCATTATTTCATCCAAAACCCAAGGAGAGCGGGTTGGGTTACCTCTGCTATAAATAATAGTAGACGAGAATGCAAGTTTTGCACATATACTTGAATACCAATCTCTAGGATCACCATGGATCTGTACTATGATTGTGTCCAACCAATTGAAGGGCTCTTAGCTTTGCTGGTTCTATATGTTTTCTGGAGATACATAGCCCGAAATTCTAACAAAAGTCGCATCCCTGAACCATCAGGGTCATGGCCACTCATTGGTCACCTCCATCTCCTAGGAGGGAAAGAAACACTTTGCAAGAAGCTAGGAGCGATGGCTGACAAATATGGCCCACTTTACTCACTCAAGCTCGGACACCGTCGAGTATTAGTGGTGAGCAGTTGGGAAATTGCAAAGGATTGCTTGACCAACAATGACAGAGCACTGGCTACGCGGGCAAGCATCGCAGCAGGGAGGCATATCGGCTACAACAACGCCATTTTCGCACTTGCCCCATACGGGGAATATTGGCGTAATATTCGTAAGATCGTCACCGTTGAGCTTCTTTCGAGCTATCGCCTCGAAAAGCTTAAGCACATCCGTTTCTCCGAAATGGACTTGTTCATCAAAGAGTTGTTCGGGCTATGTGTAGAGAATGCTGATAATTGCGCCCAAGTGACAATGAGCGAGGTGTTGGAACGGTTGACTTTTAACATAAACCTCAGAATGCTTGTTGGAAAACGTTTTTCTAGTAGCTCTTATGCTCAAGCACATAGTGAGCCATGGCGCTACGAGAAAGCCATAAAGCAAGCGCTGTATCTCAGCGGGATATTCGTCTTGGCGGATGCTCTGCCGTACCTTGAATGGATGGATATTCAAGGGCATGTGCGTTCCATGAAGCAGACAGCTAAGGAACTTGACTCAATAATCAGTGTTTGGTTGGAGGATCATCTCAGAAGAAAAAGGGAGAGCCAGGGTAGCTGTGAAAGCGATTTCATGGATGTTATGCTTGCAAACCTCCCAGAGGACGATGTGATATCAGGCCATACCCGAGATACTATTGTTAAGGCAACAACTTTGGTATGGTTCCTATATCCTAACGTGTGCTTTAGTGTTTATTAGTATTTACTAGCAGCTTGATGTTAATTTAAACCTTTAGAGATGGTTACACAACCTTCTTAGTTGATATTTTCTCAATTTCAAATTTATTTTAAAATTTGAATCTAACTTTTGAATCAATACCTTAAATTCTTAACATTTAATACATGTCCCTTGTAAGATAACTACAAATGAATTAACTTAATTGCA
>NW_018397255.1:11905201-11907278 GCF_002168275.2 Theobroma umbraticum | reverse complement strand
TAATGTGATTAAATTATAATCTAGAATAATTTTATCCATTTGTAAAAATATGTGAGCAAATTATAATTATTTTTTGCATTTGGGATAAATATGTGATAAAATTATAATTATGGATAATTTTGTCTTTAGGGATAAATATGTATTTAAATTATAATAAGGATAATTTTGGTTTTTATGAAAATAAATGTTATTATAATAAAAGATATTTTTATCTTTTTATCAACTATTCCTTTATTATTCAAAAGTTATTTTTACCAATCAACTAATTTGATAAGTCATAATAACAAGTCCTATTTACTCCACTCACTGTATCAAATAAAGTAATAATTATTTTATTCTATTATCATTTTATTTAATTCTCATAGAATATTAATCTTATTCTATTTCAAGAACCAAACGTGTTGTAAAAGCATGATATCAAAACCTTAAGTGAGAACTTTCTCTCATTTGTCAATGTGTAAATTTTGCTTTATGTTCTCAATTTTAACTTCTTTAATCTAATAATTTCATCAATCAAATAATCTACTAAAAACATTATTAATTCCAATTAAGAAAAATGCAATTCACCCTGGCGCAACGCACGGGGTTCAACTAGGTCTAGATTAATATTGCTTTTTTCCCTTAAACAAGTGGCAAAGGGTGATAACCCTTTGGAAGCCAAGGCATAAGATTGGATATAGCCCTGCAAGATACCCAAAACCTTGAAAGGGGTGGATACCACAAAGCCGGGGCCTTATTTTGCCCATTATTATCTACAATCTAATACATGTCTAAAGGCACTTGTAAAACTCGTGAGCAAGGCGTGGCGTGAGGACAACATCAAGAGGGTTCCTCCTGGGTAACGCAAGGCCCAGGCCTTCTCCCATATCCACCGGCTACCCGTCCGGTCTTCTAATATCAAATCCTTGGAGCAGCTTTGCGAGTGTCAAGTGAACAACTTGTAAGCCAAAGTTGATTGCAGGGCATGATCTTCTACCGGAGCTAAATGGAATGTACTCGAAATTTTGACTCCTAACATCAAAATCAGCTTGGGTTGTCAAAAATCTTTCTGGTTGGAACGTGCCAGGATTTTCCCAAACTCGTGGATCTCGTTGCAATTTCCAAAGGTTGATGATCAAACGCGTACCCTTTGGGACATGATACCCTACAATGCAACAATCAGGCTTTTGATATCTGATTCTTCAACCCACCTATCTATTCCAACGTGGAGGTCTAGTTCTTGTTGCGCTGCCTTGAGCACGCTTTGATGCTTCAACAGCAAAGAGAGAACCCATGTCATTGCCAGAGAGGTGCTTTCTCCTCCGGTCAAGGTAAAAATCTGCAAACAACAGGAAATTTAATGACAAAAAAAATGGATTAACTGATTCTTAGAAAATTTTAGATCTAAGAAATAGTCATACAAGAACAGCACAGTTATTAGAGTCTTGAACAAATGCCCATGAACTACAAGTACGTAACTGCACATGCCATTATCAACAGAGTTCTTGAGATTATGTTGCATCTTGCAAAGCAAATATTGCAGGCGGTTTCAATGCCTCAAACCTTAGCTTTCTCTTCCTCTTTATCCCCCCGCTTTCTATGGTGCTCCCATTTCTATTGATGATCTGTTTTTAACTAAACCCAAATACTTGTAATTCTAACATGTCACATCCCCTTGATAATTGAATCCACTTCATGTGGTAAGTGGTTCATGACTTAGGTGAGAACTGAGAAGGATGCATTGACTATCAAAATGGTTTATGGGCATGTGATCAAAATTCCAATCACTGTTGTTCTTGTATAGCTATTTGTCATGTCTGGATTTTTTTTAGAGAAAGAGAAAAAAGTTATTAAAAATTTTTTTGGACAAAAAGTTATTAAAATTTTAAAATAATTAAATGTTATATATTATTGAAATATTTATAAGGACTTGAAAAGGTTTAATTTTATTTATTAAAAAGGTGTTATTTTGTGGTAGATTGATAGTGTATAGCTTGTATATCCTGTTAGTGTATCAAATATTAATCTTTATTTTAATTGAATGACTTGCAATTAAGTTAATTCATTTGTAGTTATCTTACAAGGGACATGTATTAAA
>NW_018397255.1:11834333-11905101 GCF_002168275.2 Theobroma umbraticum | reverse complement strand
AAAAATCGACCGAACTGACCGAAACCGAGCCTCTAAAAAATTGACCGAAATCGACATTACATTATATGCGGTTCGATCAGTTATATTGCAAAATTTTTTGGTCGGTTTTTTGATCTAAACCAAACCGAAACCGACAAAACCAACCGCCACACACCCCTACACGCAGGGGCAGCCACATACGTAACGTTACTGATGGGCAGCTCCAAAACATCGGCATCATCTTGTCGTTTCCATTTTTCACACTTAAGCCATGGCACTTAATATTTTTTTTTTCAACTATAATAACTTTTTTTTCAACATAGTTTGTAACTTGGTCTCTATTTTTATATTTCACTAAAATATAAACTTTTGAAATTAAACATTTTAAAGATGATGTGTAATAATTTTTCTTTTTTCAACATGGCTTATAATAACTTTTCTTTTTCTACATGACACGTAACTTGGTTTTTATCTTTGTATTTCACCAAGACATAAACTCTTAGAGTTAAATACCTTAAACATAACGTGTAATAATTTTTTTTCAACATGACATGTAACAATATTATTTTAAACATGAGGTGTAGTAATATTATTTTTTAAACATGACATATAACTTGGTCACTATCTTTGCATTTCACTAAGACAAACTTTCGAAGTTAAACACTTTAAACATGACATGTAACGACCTTTTTTCAACATGACATGTAATAATATTTTTTTCAATGCGTGCACTTAAATATGAGAAGGTTTTATTAAAAGTAATTTTGTTTAAAAATCTTTTTCTCTTGGTTAGAAACAGTTAAGATTAAAAAAAAGTTATTTTCGAAAACACCTTATCTTTAAAGACTAAAAAAAAAATTATCCTTATATAAAATATATTTCAATAAATATAAAAATGTGCAATGAGATATCATCACAATAACCAAACACGAACTTGAGCGTGTTAACAACTAAAATTTATTGATTAATTGTATATTTAGTGTTTGAATTATTATAACATTTTGATTTGGTACTTAAAGAAAAAATTCACAATTAAGTATATATCTACTTTAACTTTCATTTTGTTAAGTAAATTGTATGTGTAACTAATTTCATTAGTCAAATAACTTTTCTTTTAAATTTCAAAAAAAGAAACTTTTATTTTGATATGGTGTTTTCGTATGTTTTCTTTTTACTCATAAATTATAGGTTAAATTAATGAGATCCTATTATATTATGATTATGATTCTATTAGCTTGATTCTCTTATACAGCACGTACTTATTCCCTGCTTAGTCCTTTTTCATCTATTAGTTGCATTTTTGGTGGGGAATAGCCATTAACCATTTTCCAGTAATGACTATTCCCCAAAATCTCAACTTAACCATTCCCCACCCGTCCCCTCGTAATATTTTCTATTTCATTTTGGAAATATCCTCATTCATTTTAGAAAATTGCAATTAAAAGACCTATTAATAGTTTCTTTACTTCTCATTTTCCTCTTTTTTTTCATCTCTCTTTCCATTCTTGCCTTTCTCCTTCTCTCTCTAAATTTCCTCCACCCATCAACGAAGGGTGGTAGTAATGGTGGCAACAACGACTTTAGGACTAGCTCTAGAGCTCCCCAGCTTGGTCCAACCGAGGAAAGATTGGATCTGGCATCCACAGCCAAATTCGATCGCAAGAAAAGCTAGATCTATTGTTTGCCAGCCAAATCCCTTTGGCCGAATTTGGCATTCTACAACTAGATTCGACCATGGAAAATATCAATCTGGTGCCTTGGTGGCTACATCCGGCCACAAGGAGTACCAAATTTTAATTTGTTTTGCCAACCACATCTGTTGTGGCTGGCCAAAAAAAGAGAATGAAAAATGAAAAAAAAAAGTTAAAGTAAAAATTTATGGTTTTAGTTATATATTATAAAAATTAATATTTTAATTTAAAAATTAATTAAAAATATTAATAATTTAATCATAATAATATTTAAATTATAAATGAAATGCATAATTATAAAAAAAGCTCTTGAACTATTTAAAAAATATTTAAATAAACTCTTATTCTTTTATTACGTTCAACAAAGCTTTTTTATTTTTATTTTGGATCAAATAAATTTTTATAACTAATGGTTAACTAATTGTCATTAATCAAAATGTTAATTATTGTTTTATATTCAGATAACATTGATGTGGCACTAATATAAATATAATATAACTATGTAATCATAATAACGTATCACGTTATTATTTATTATAAAATGTCAACATATCATATTAGTTATACATCAATACCACATAACATAAAATAATAAATAATATTTTAATTAAATCAATCATTAGCCAAAAAGGTTTGTTTACTCAAAATAAAAGTATAAAGGTTTATTTGATTAAAAATAAAAGCACAAAGGTTTAATTAAATGTAATAAAAGTATAAGAACTTATTTGAATTTTTCTAAACAATTTAGGAATTTTGTAAGATATCATGCCCAAATAAAATATTAATATTTAAACATATTAATATTTTAAATTATAAATTATTAATATTTTAAATAAATAATAAATTATTAATATCTAAAAATAAAATAAAATAAATAATAATATATTATAATAAAAAATATTTTTATCTTTTTATTAATTATTCCTTTGTTATTCCAAAATTAATTTCACCAAGCAAACATTATAATAAATCATAACAGCAATTCTTGCGTTATTTCATTTCATGAACCAAATTACATGAATAAAACTATTTTTATTCTATTCTATTTTATTATATTTCACGAATCAAATATATTATTAGATTATTGAGAATCTTTTATATATATATATGCAACTCAAACGCGGAAGGGAGGGGGGGCTAACAGGGCCCTAACCCCTAACAATTTTTCAATTTTTATAATTTATTTGTATCTTTTAAAAATTTTATAATTTCATCCTTTCAATATTTTTAAAATTTTTCTAACATATTTTTATTTTTTTGAAATTTTATAATTTTACCCTGTAATAATTTTTTGCTTAGTGAAATATCACATAACAATTTATCAACAACTAATTTTACTAGGATTAAAACAAAACCAATTGCATTTCCAAAAACAAAAATAAGATGAAATTCTAATAGAATTATTTTCAAATCCTACTTCTCCAAAACCTCATAATCACCACTTGCTCTCTATTCTTTTTACCAAATATTGTAGAAACAAAAAAGAAATTCATTTTTTTACAATTTTTTTTTGTTAGAATTTTTTATGTAAGAAGCTTTTAGTCAGTAACTCAATTTTCATGTCATGATAATTAGTAAAATTGATTTATTTACTTATTTTATTTTTAACATTTTCAACTTTAAATTTTTTTTATTTAATAATTTTTACTTGATGATTTTGGTTTAGGATTTATTGTCTTAACTATTTGTTGTTGAAAGCAATTTGATTTAAGTACCTAAGGTTAGTTATTACTTATTTATTTAGGGATTGTTTGATTGTTTTTCTACAAATTAGTTTTGCTTTTTTTTTCCTAGATTCTTGTGAACAATAAAGTTTTTTATTTGGGAATTGCTTTCTCATTGAATTGTTTATTAAAATTGTATTTAATTTTTGTGATTAATTTTAGAGAGTTGCTTCTCCATTAAATTGTTTATGGATAGTCCTTAATATTTTTTCAGAGATTGTGTCCCATTAAGATTTTTGTTATTATATTTGTTAATTTTTTTTGTTGTTAATTTTTGTTATTATATTTATTATTAGTCAACACTAAGATTGTATCCCATTAACATGATGTCGTGGCGCCCAACCTTAGTGTCGCGACAACCCGATATCAAACCCCCCCCCTCCACCCCACCTGAAAGGCTGGTGTGATGGCACCCAAAAAGCCATGACTGCAACACTCAACATTACAAAAAAAGTGGTTATTATTGATGAAAATTTTTGTCGGTAATACATAACATTTTTTTAATATCTTGCATTATCAACAAATTTGTCGACGAAAAATTTTTTTCATAATCAATTGGAAAAGACATCATCGGTAATGCAAAACTTGTCAATAATGCAAAACCGATCAAAGATTTTGTTGGTTGTTTCATCGACAAAGAGTTGATTCCACCAGTTAAATTACCAATGAAACAAAATTCGTCAACAATTCCATCATTAATTACTGACAAAATTATTGACAGATTATTGACAAAACTAACTTTGAAGCTTACAAGTTGTAGCTATTAGCTATGTCCAATTCTGTTGGCATTATGTATAAACTCCATTATCAACTCCGTTAATAATTAATGAAATTTGTTTCTAATAGATGAAATTCGTTGGCAATTCTATTCCTAATATAGACAGTGTAGGTTTTTTTTTAATTTTGGGAATTAAATTTTTCCTATTCATAATAAAATTATGATATAATGTTGTTATTGATAAAGTAAACATATAGCAAACATATATGCATATAGAAAATATGAAAATCTAATAAAAATTGTTATTAATAAAAAAAATTCTAATGTAAACATCTAACAATAATGTAAATATAAATATGTACAAATCTCACTAAAAGAGTGAGGGTGGCTGATGTTGCTACTGTTGTGGTGGAGGCTACAAAGGCGTGGATGCGTTTGGCTGAGGTTGCAATCTCCTCGATCGAATTACATCCATCAACAAACACATAATATTAGTGAAACCCATCATCAAAGTCTTCACGTCACTAACCAATTGTCGATATGCCTCGAGCTTAAGTGTAGGAGTCAGTATAGGAGGTGGTGCGTCGTTAGGGCCATAAGCAGACTTAAATATCGTAGTTGCAGTTAGAAGTTTTGAAGCAAGGACTTGGGCTCCAAATCTATATATGTGGATCTGAGTACTCGTTGACCCTCCAATGGCCTCGACCCATGCCTTTAGATCAAACTCCGGCTGGCTTGATGTCTTTGTACTATACTTCTCCTTTATTGTCGAAGCGTATAATTCCTACAAAATAGAAAAGCAAGTAAAATTATTAACTTATTTACTTGGTAAGCAACTTATATATTAAAAATATATAAACACATGTTTACTTACATAAACAGTTTTGGACTTGTTGTCCATAAATTCTCTAGTACCCTTCTATCACTTGTGAGTGTGTTTGAAAAGTTCAGAGAATGTAGCCTGTCATTTCTTTTCCTCTTCTTATAAGCATAAAAAGAGAAAAAAATAAAATATATACACATCATTAAAACTATCACAATCATTAATTAACATAAAGAGTTGTATTATTAAATTGAATTATTTATATAATATATATTAAAATAAAAATGCATACCATCATTTTCGGTGAAAGGCGAATAGAAAAGAACCATTGGTATGTTTTTCCATAGTACCATCCTTGCCTATGAGGTTGTTCTGCTTTGCCTTATGTGAACATGACTACCACTCTGGCAGTGACCATACCTGATCAACAAGCTGGTCCCATACCTAAGTAGTGATCCATGGTCACGCCTTATTCTTCGTTAATACTATATCGACGTCAGGACCACCACTTTCCTATTCCCCTTATCACGCTTGATAACTCTATATAATAGAGTTATCTTGCCATATTTTGAGTGATAAAATGGCTAAATTTTTTAGTTTAGATAAAGTTTTAAATAGTTTTTCTTTTTTTTCTTTAATTAGTTAATGGATGATTAAGCTAGTTTATTTCAAGTTATTTTATTTCATTTGTATGGTAAAAATGCCTATTTTTAACTATGGCTAATTTGGTTCCTATGTTTTTAAGGTCCTCAAAAGAGAATGGGTCAAGTGGAAAGGAATTGCATAACTGGGCTAGGTGTAGACTTCATCAAACATACTGCAGTATTTCAAACATAAGTTGAGCTACAAAAGTCTAATAAATGTGATTGGAAAGCTAAGACGAAGGGCTATAACTTTTGTATTTATCACTTTGCCTAGTTGTAATTGTAACATGGTCAAAATCATGTTAGAACTAGATAGATTGCAATAATTATGCACTAGGCAACTTAAACAGCCAAGAATATTAGTAAGTTTGGTATCACAACACCAAACACTTGCTGCTCAGCACCAACACGGGGTTTTTAAAATTTTTATTTCTCAATTTTGTACTCTAGGGCTGTAAATGAGGGATATAAATAGGTTTTGACTACATTTAAGGGTTGGAAGGAGCATAGCATTCAAAGGAAAAGAAATCATAAACAAAAGAAGAAAGGAAGAGAAAGTAAGGAAGATCAAGGCTTAAAAAACTGCAAAAATTTATTTTTCTCTCTATATTTGTTATTTTTTCACTTTTTTTATTGTATTTATGATTTTTTTTTCTTGTGGATGATGTTTATTGAGAATATGATGAACTAAATATCTTTTTCTAAGATTATGGTTGATCTTTTCATGTAGTTTAGATATTTTAACTCTCTTTTACTTATTATTAATCAGTATTGTATTATTTATTTCAAATCTATGCTTATCGCCTATAATTGCTTGATCAACAATTAGATTAATTTGAGTCTCTAAATGCAACTTGACGAAGAGAGTTTAAAATAGACCAAGGGTTTGAATAAATATGTTCATTTCACTTAAAGATCAGGTGATTTAATTAGTATTTAGGATAGAAATATATCTAAATACCATATGCAGCTAAATTTAGAGCCTAACTGTAGTGAACCATCTTGAATTAATTTACATAGACATGTTGAGAATTAATTTAGAGAGGTATGTTTACAAGCATCTTGAAAAGGACCTGTAGACAAATTTGAATTCTAGGCTAGGAACTAACCCATTGAGTTAAGTATAAAGAGAAAGATTAAATTCAAATGAAAGGTTGAGTAATTCCACAATCCTAGGCCTTAATTCATTGATTCTTTAGTAATTTTTAGTATTAACTCCATAGTTTAGCTTTGTTACTTAAATTTCATTTTTAATTAATTTTCAAACTTGATTTACTTGGATAAGATTAGGGTGCCTAATTTTAGTACTTAGTAAAAATTTAGACTCAATTCCTTGTGGAGATGATACTTTTCATACTACTATATTACTTATACGATAAGTGCGTTTATGTGTGTGTAAAGTTAGCAACAAATTTTTTGTGACGTTGTAGGGGAATTGTTTTTATAGTCGTTTGTTAATGTTAATACCAAGAAAACTAGTCTTAATTCAAACTTTATTTTCATTATTTTCAATTACTGTGGTTAAGGTGATGAATTATTACAACTATTAGTGGCTATTTGAACAATTTGTGCCTAAGAGGGTTGACAGTGATTATGAATTGGATGCAATTAGTGCTTTGACCGCTTAAGTGGATACTTTATCTAAGAAAATTAACATTTGGGTTGTTCATGGTTTTCAGAGTTCTTTTGTAACATATGAGCTTTATGAAGATAGGCATTCAAGTCATTGTTGTCCAGCCTATTAGGAATCAATATAATATGATGGAAGCTTCAATGGGTAACAAAATAATTCATACCCCAATAGTTATAACTCAGGGTGGAATCACTAAAATTTTTCATGGAGTAATGATTAGGGTCTTGCATATTCATTGTAACTTGTTTTCCATTATGATTTTCAATCACAAGTTAGAGCTCCAATACTTAAGAAGAAGCTAACTTTGGAACAGATGTTTATGCAACATGTCAAATATGAATGTAATTATTTAAAGTAATAGAGCTTCAATGAGAAATATCGAGACATATGTGAGTCAACTTATTAATGACATCAATAATAGACCTTTCAGAAAACTTTACCAAATGACATTAAGTCTAATCCTAAAAAAGAAAAATATAATAAGCATCTTGATAAGGTAAATGGCAAGAATGTTGTAGGTAATGGAAAGAAAGTAAATCAAGAAAATACTTTCTGCAAGCAAGTTTAAGATGAAGCAGTTAATTAAGAGGAAGAAGTATATACACCACCACAAGTTGAGCCATATATTCCTTCCATTTCTTTTTTGGATATAATTGATAACTTATCTAAAGAGGCTATTGATATGGAAAATCCAAAGAAACTCCTTGAAGCGTGTTTGGTACAAGAAATATGAGTTATCATAGTTATGTGAATTGTGATTTGAATAGGAATGATTTTGGGGTGTTGACTTGGATTTTTGAAGTTTGAAAAGCAAAAAATCTACCTATTAGGGAAATTGTATTGATACATTCCCAAATGTCTCGATACATTCTCTGTAAGATGACCGATATAAGGCATATAAGGTATTTTTTATTGACACATTTAAGAATGTATCGATAGATTGGAATAAGGATGAACATTTATCGATACATTGTCCAAAATATATCGGTAGATTTGCAGCAAAGAACACCTAAGCGAAAAAGTATTGATAGATTTTCCTCATGTATCGATACATTTAGGGCAATAAGCATTTTGCTTAATTTCTATCTATACATTGATTGATGTTTCAATAGATTTAATCAAAATATGTGTAAATATATTGATACATTCCCAAATGTATCAATCCATCCCTAGGTATTTGTAAAAATAAAAAGGGTTTTGGGCTATTTGCCCTTGAGAAAACGAACCACAAACCCGTTTCTTTCTCCATCACACCAAAACCCTAACCTCTCAAATTGATTTGTTGAGCCATTTGGAGAGGACTTGAGCTTGGGAAATGCTTCTAGTGGTAAGATTAAACCTTTTTACTATTTGATTTTAATTTAATCGATTAATAACTTAGAATCGATTTGGTTCAACTTTGGTGAGATTCTTCTCTCTTGAGTTTGTAGGGATTTGGAGCTAAGATTTAGGCAACCCAGCCTCTAAGGTAAGGATTTAGCTCATTTGTTGAAGGGTTGGGCTTATATATTGAATCTAGTTATTTTTGAAAAGTTGGAAAATTTTTGAGTGTTAGGAATATTTTTTATTTTTGATGTTTTGATGTATTCTAAGGGCAAAATTGAGGCTACTGACATAATTATAAGCTGAAGGACAATTGGGAGCTAAAAATTGAGCTTAGTTGTGGGAGCACCTCTGATTGTCACTATGAGTAAGTTATTTTGAAAATGCATGTGATGCATGATGCATTGAATAATATGCCACCATGGTACTGAAGTAATTTGTATGTATATAATTGATTAAATGAATGTGCCTAGGCTAAAGAACAAAATGTGTGTGTGTGTGTGTCTAATCATATGCATTGTGTTTTATGCCTTAATGTAAACCACATGGTGACCTCTGATGTTTGAGCTTAGACTAATAAATCTAGTGAATGTAATAAACGTTTAGGAGTAGATTACTCAAAACATATGATTTTCAAATAGATTGAATATTTGATGCCTTAGAGGTTTAAAGGCACTAAAACTATATTGAGCTTATAAATGATTGAAGCTCATTAAATGTGATATAAGGTTTGATTGATGGATATGTGTAAATAAAATGTGTGATGGCCTTGTTTGTGGATTCGTATTTCATCCAATGATGATAATTTCAAACATTGATTTGATTTGAGATTGAGTGGAGTCCTATGCCCTATGACTATGTGTGCTTGTAAGGATGGTGGTAAGTAAGGACAGTGGCATTAGTCCCACCTATGATTCCCCACCTGTGATTCCACCTTGTAGTGTTTTGATGCCACTTGTTTGAGACTATTCATGCTGATGTCATCTGTTGAGAGATTACTCTTGATGATAACTTTGATTCTCTGCTCATGCCTTCAGCATATGTGTGATTTGATTCTCTGCCAGTGGTTTAGCTTTTAGAGTGATTTGACTTTGCTTGTTGGCCACCGTGCGTGATTTGACGATATCTAGGGGAGGACCACTCTATGATTGTGATTTGAATTATGAATGATATGGCATAGCCTAGGATAGGTTAGATAAATATGATTTGAAATTGATATGATACTTTGGCAACTAACGTGTGCTTATGGATATTTACTTTGATACGGCTTTGAGGATAAGCCTAGGGATATATTATTTGTGGAGACTCCTTGGGATGATTAATATGCTTCTAACATTGGAGATGTTTGTTAAAGCATTTGATTGCATTGATAGTGCAATATTTGTATATATGTTTAATATATATGATTGATTTATTTGCACCTCTCATTGAGTATTAAATGACTTACCCATATTCGTGCTATGTTAGGTAGTGGGTGGCAAGGGTCATCGATTGATGAACCAATTTTGACATTTGATAGGCCCCCATCCCATATTGGTCACTCTGTATGTAGGCATAATGTGTCATTTATATTTGTATGAGGATTGTAAGTATGAACCCACCTTGATGGACAATCTATGGCCTTGTGATTCTTGTATTAAATGTTATGTATGAATTATATATTAAAAAGCAACATTTATTTATTTAAATTTAAATATTATATTATTATGTGGATTTAGAAACCCTTGGCTATGTGCGTATGATTTGGACCCGTGCACCAGTCATTGATCCCTAGGTTTGGATCATGACAAAATCAAGAAAAAAACGAAGATGATTGAAGATCCAGAATAAAAAATAGCCTTGTTCTTCATTCTAGTTTTTCATTTCTTTCTTATTCTCTTGCTGTAGAAATGATTTATTTTCTTAATATTGTGATGTTTGCTGCAAAATGATGATGAACTAAATTCTTTTTATAGGATTATGGTTTATTTCAATATCTAGTTTGAATATATGATTTTTCTTTGCTTAGTATTAATGGGTATTGTATGGTTTATTCAAATCCATGTTTAATGCTTTTCACTGTTTGATCATCAATTGAAATTATTAGGTTATCTAAATGAGACTTGACGATGGGAGTTTAGGTTAGGCTATTGATTTGAATAGCTTATGTTCAATTTATTTAGAGGTTAATTGATAGATTCGTTTTTAGGATAGACATATGCCTAAATATCATAGGCAGCCAAATTAAAACGTAAACTTAAATAGCTTTTCTTAATTAATTTGCATAGACATATGGGGTAAATTTTAAAGAGTATGTGTGCAAGAATCTCAACAAAGACTTATACATAAAATTGGATTCTAGATTAGCTATTCACCCCATTAATCTAAGTTTAAAGGAAAAGATTAAACTCAAATGAAATATTGAGAGACGCAGTAATTTTTTTTACATTAATTAAGTACTCAAATTTGAGTTGCTTGGAAAGGATAAATCTAGTTACAAATTTAATACTTAGTAAAAGTTTAGGGGTAAATCTATGTGGGATATGATTCTTGACTCAATTCTATATAACTTGAGTGATACATGTACTTGCGTGTACAAAATCAATAACAATTACCAATAGTTTTTTTTTCTTTTTCTTTTTTTATTTTCACAATTCATTCTTACATCAGATTTTGTCAAGAAACAATGATTCATGTAGGATGCATCAAATTGATTTGTAACTCAAGTGAAGTCATCATTGAAAAAAGAAAAGGATAACGCACAATCTATGTTGTCTCAAAGGTACAAGGTAATCTTACTCTTTTGGTCCTATTGCCCCAAAGAACGAAAACAACGAGTGCGTGATGGCTTTAAAGAATGGGTTGAAATGATCCATGTTCTATGAAATTTTAGCATAGCATTAACACTTATCAAACTATCAAATTAAGAGTTTTTTTTTTTGAGTGTCTTATTAATTGATTTTTTATAAGGAATTAGGCAAATTAACCACTTTATTGCATTGATAATTATTTAGACAAAAATGATCAATTCTTGGTATCACATGATAAGTTCAATGAAATTTCAAACCTTTTGCTCTCTTTTGGATTTGGGCACTTGAGTGGCCTAAGGTGTGAGAGTATTTGGAGAGTTAGTTTAGGTTCTATTAGAATATGCTCATTCTAAATAGTAACCACCAATTCATCTGAAATCATTTTCACCATTTTTGTGAAAAGAAAACATTTTTTAAAAAAAATCTGAAATCTAAATTTTCTAACAAAATCCTAAAAATGCAAATTTTGAACAAATTGTTAGAGACTTGAGGCTCACCATTGCGATTTTACATCTTCCACCAAAAGTTCAATCTATGACAAAGTATATATCCAACTTTCCATAAGCTTGAAAGTCAAGGTGCCATTCTCAATGAGGCTTTCAATATTTTCCTTCGATTGTTTACATCCTGCAGTCGAATGTCCAATTACCTTCATGTGATAGTCACATTTAACATTTGGATCAATTCTTTATTGATGGATTTGGAGCTATTTCAAAAACATAGGTTGATGTATTGGTTTTTTTAAGTAAAGCCAAAAGATTGTGAATTGGTATTGGCAATAGATGAGTCTTGGGGATTTCGAAATGGTTGAGATATACGTAAAGGTGTGGGTGTTTGTGGATGGATATTTGTTTGGAAGGTGTGGGTGTTTATGGATGGGTATTGGCAATGGATTTTATGATATGTTATTTAAAGTGGGGTTGTAAGGTTGGTAAAAGGGACATGGATGATAAGGGATGAAACTCCCAGTTTGTTGCCCTTCATATATAATTGCTTGTGTTTCACCTTCTTTCTTGTTCGACACATTTTCCATTTTAAGATTAGTTGAATCCTCTCCTTCAATCTTGCTATTTTTAATTACAATCTCGATTATTTCTCTTAAAAGTACCATGTCTACAAAGCTTTTTGTAGCATTTCCAATCAGTCTTTCATAATACGAGGCCTTTAGAGTGTTAACAAACATGATTATTGTTTCTTTCTCAGTCAATGGTGGCTGGACTTGTGAAGTGATATCTCTCCATCTTCTAGCATAGTCTTTAAATCTTTTAGTAACTTTCTTTTTCATGCTTTGTAAGGTCAAGTGGTTTGAAGCCATGTTTGCCACATGTTTGTTTTAAGCTATAAATGCTTGTTCTAAGTCTTTCCATGAATGCACATGACTTTTATCCAGTTGGTAATTTTACCACTTGATTGATGATCCTGTAAGGCTGTCCTGGAAATAGTGGATCAACAAATTATATTGCAAGTGTGAGCAGCCATCTTACGACAATACATATTCCTCCTTTCACTGGGCTCTATCACCATGAACCAATATGCTTTAATATGTTTAGCATCTCCTATGAATATACATTCAATTCTTTTTTCACAAAATTTCCTTTTCTTTGGTTTTGGTACTTTTACTATGGCTTGACATCTCTAAACTCTTAAATATTTAAAATTTGACTTTCTTTCTTTCCATAGCTCATAAGCAGTAGTTTTACTCTTTTGTTTAGGATTCTATTTAGTATATGGTAGGTCATTAATAAAGTTTAGCCTCAAAATCTTTTTCCCAAATTTGAATTATAAAGCAAAGCATTGACCATTTTCATAAGAACTCGATTTTTACATTTCCTAACACGATTTGTTCTAATGCGTATGGAGCGGTAGTATCATGAATAATACCAAATGGGCTAAAAATACTTGGATCATAATATTCACCTCTTTTATCACTTCATGAACATTTGATAAAAAATTCACAATGCAATTCAATTTCATTTTTATAGATTCTAAACTTTTTATTATTTCATTTTTGACATGCACCAAGTAAACATAGCAATATCTAAAAAAGTCATTTATAAATGTTACAAAATATTTATTTCCACCAATAGATAGAATACTATGCATGTCACAAACATCAAAATTTATTAAAGCAAGCAATTTGGAATTTCTTTTTACCTTAGGAAATGAGCTTATTGTGATTTCAGTAAACATGCACGTCTTACACATATAATCATTTTCATTAATATTAAGTATCAACTTTAATTTAGCCATATCATGCATTCTTTGATAATGGACATGACCTAGTCTATTATGCCATCGATTAGACAATGCTACTTTACTATCATGAACATTAACTAAGGCATCAATCTAAGTAGAACTAATAGCATTATTATTAATATTAAGCTTGAACATGTCTTCACATAAGTATCAACTTTCCACATATTCTCTACCTTTTGTAAGGATGCACTTATCCGCCTCAAATACTAATTTGAAGTCATACTTATTCAACAAGACACAAGCACAAGATTCTTTCTAACTTATGTTATGTAATAGAAATTGTTTAGTACAAGTACTTTTCCAAAAGTAAACATGAGTTCTATAATGCTTTTTCCTTTCACTAGAGTAAAGAAGGAATTTTCCTAGTATAACTCAGTTCCATCATTAACCATTTCCAAGGAAAGAAACTTTTATCCTTACATACATGCTTCATTGCACCAGTGTCAATCTACCATGCTCTATCGTTTTGGAGAAGATTGACCTCGGAAACCATGGAAATAAACTTATTATTGCTCACACCTTGTGTCTTGTATTTTTAAAGTCTACATTCCGCCTTGAAGTATCCAAGTTTGTTGCAATGGAAACATGGACCATTTTTGTTCTTTTTAATCTTATGACTTTTGTCATTCATACAAACATAACGTTTTCTTTCATTGTACAAAACCGGCTTGTTTAATGGTTTGTGTTCCATCACATGGACCGTTAAAGTCTCAAGTTTCTTTACTTTAAGATCTTTATCCTTATCATGTTGTTCAATTTTCTACCTACACAAGTATACATATAGCAAAGATATTATAATAATGAGTAGAGTGTCGATCTCACAGTGAATTGAATTAATTCTTACTATTAATTACTAAAATTACATACCTTAATTTTATCCAAGCACTAAAATTTAAATTAAAAAAAATTAAAACTAAAACTACTCTAAATTTACTCAGCAAAATTATTTTATTAACTTCTAATAATTACTGAACCTAAGATTATAATGCCCCTCAATATTTCATCTGATTATTGTCTCTATCTCTTAACTTAGTTTAATAGATTAAGTTGCTAGTCTAGAGTCTTAAATTATTTGCAAGTCTCTTTTGAGTTTCTTATAAAAATATCTCTCCTACTTAATTTACTATATATCTATACAAATTAAATTAATGACAAATTTATTAAGTTCGTGTTTTGATTTTGGCTACATATAGCTTATAGGTGTTTCTGTACCCTATATGCAAATCAAATCACTTAATCAACTAAGTGTATTCGATCATATGCTATTTTATTCAAGGTCTACCTAAATTTCCTTTGTCAAGGTTTAACTTAGGTTTCCAATTCAATCTAATTGGTGATCAGACAATTAAAAGCATTAAGAACAAAATAAAATAAACAACTTAAATCCATCAAACATAGGTAAAAGAGAGATAAATAAATTAGACTGTATATTGAGTTCAATTATAATCTTAGATGAATAAATTAGTTCCCCATCAAGTCACACATCATCATCAGATAAAATTTAAACATTCAAAACAAAACCAATAAAATAAAAGAATAACAAAAAGATAGAAAAACTCAAGAGTTGTAATCTTGATCTCCAAATCTCATTGAATCTTTCTCAATGACTTTGCGGCTTGATTCTTAACTTTCAGTCTGGTGTTTTGCTATCTCCTAAAAGTCCTTCGAAAGGTTATTTTTATAACGTTTTAAAGTTAGGTCAAGTTAGGTGAAGAAAGTAGTCAATTTCAATAGGATTTCCTCATCAAACTATGTGAGCTGTGCCCTACCTCCTCCAAAACCACGACCTTAACCATTAAAATAGCAAAAGTTGTAATTCTTCTAAGTTGAACTAGGTGAAGTGGTAAACATCAAAGTTGTAGCTTTTTCCCTTATCTTTCCAATGGTTTAAGAATCATCTTATTTAAAGCTCTGTAAAGAGAGTTATGGTCAAAATATCAAAACTTGTACAATAAAAGTTTGCACCTTGAAATTGCATTCTTTCTTCCATTAAAATTCTTCCTTCATTAAACCTATAAAAGCACAAATAAATTAATAACAACTTATCTTAATCACATTAACACCAAATTAATCATAAAATTAACTAAAATTAGATTGACTCACCTAAATTGACTAACTTAAAATAATTTAAATTAAACTTACTAGTTTCTATACATTACTATAAGAACTAAGCTAAATTACTATCAAAATTAAGTCCAAATAACTCTATATCAGAGAGTTATCATTCATCTTGATTAACTTCATTTTCTTTTATTCAAAGATGATTACCAAGGTTCTCGAGAGATATCTATTTTTTCTTATATTTTAGAGTTTTCTTAGTGTCTCTTAATGAGAGTGAAAGTTTATTAATTATAGAAGACACAACCATAGCTTCATCCATGTTAATATTATATTGCCAAAAGTGATTAAGCATGTGCTTAAGCTAATGAAATTTATCCATAACAAAATGATCATCTAGGGATGTGACAAAATACTTCTTTTCAACCAATATGCGTTAACTATTTATATAAGAAACAATATTATTCATACCAAGTAAGGAAAGAAAACTTATCTTATAATCCGATGTGAAACCATTTTGCCACAAACGAATTTGATCCATAGATTATTTTTGTCAACATTAAACCGATCTAACTTTTGGTAATGAATAAAGTTTCCTCTTCCAAAGTGGTTTAATTTGACAATGTTGGTAGCCATCTCTTTTAAGTGAAGGCATTTTGAATTCCAATCACATGAAATTTAAATTTTAAAATTGTTTATGCAAAAGGGGTTTAGATAGAATTCAAGGAACCAACAAAATTAACTTCAAGGTATGTTTTTCAATTGACGCTACCTTTAAGATTTATTTCACTCTCACCACTCAATAGACAAAAAAGAATTATGCAAATAGCATATAATAAAACCAATGTGTAACTTCGTCTTTCACTTTACAAGAGTAAATCGCTAGATACACTTGAGAGTTTGCAAAGTTCTTCAACTTTAGAACCTACTTTCTGCCATAAGTAGATTATAAAGAATTTAGACTCTTTTGTAAGTTAATGGGAACTCAAGTGTTTATATTAATTTTCATAATGTACCACTTCTCTTATTCTTGATTTTTTTGCTCATCTTGTTTATTTTTTATGTGTCAAAATGGTTGGTAACAAGTGCTTTATACGGACTTGTAAGTGTCTTTTCTTAAGGATACAACTCTTTTATTAAGTTACATCCATGTTTTAAAAACAACTTTGCATATTGCAAGACACAATCCTTAGATAAACATATTGTTTCAACTATTCATTCCATAAGACATAATTTTCCAACTACAATATGAAAAAAGTAACTTTTCATATCCAATCTTTTGAGTTGTGGTGTTTTTCAATTGTGTTATAACCTTTGGATTTAAATGTATTTTTTTCAATATGTCATTTTATCAAGAGACATAACTATTAATATGAAAAAATCACGTATAATCCAATAAACACACAATATCACACTATGTAACATAATCTTTGAGTTGAGATAGCTTTTCATTATGTGACATAATTTTTGAGTTAAAATAACTTTTTATATGAAGAGATAACCTTTGATTTTAAAAAAATATCAACAAAAACAATAAGATATATGTTGCTATAAGTAATGTCATTACTGCCTCTAAAATATTTTCTGAAGGTGATTTAAAGAATAGAAAATATTAAAATTTTTTAATGAAAATAATTTTCCGCTAAAAAGTTTTTAATAATGAGCTAATTTCAAGTTACCAATCCGATATCTATAGTTGCACTAATTCACAAACTAATAATTATTTTTTGCGAACTAACAAACCCAACACAGCCCAAATTTCCTAAACTTGGGCCAAATTCTCATTTCCGATCAATCCAGAGATGGCCTCCTTAATCGACCTCAACAAAATCCTGACAAGTGTAACACCACGACATATAAGTAAATCCTAAATTTTGAAACGTTAATCATGTCTCCTGGAGGAAGCTAAATAAACACCAACACGAATCTGCTCCCAAAACAAGCAAAAGAATGGCGGCCAACTTCTGGACATCTTCTCACTGGTAACTACCAAATCAAACTATTTTCATTGATTTTTAGTCCATCGTTTGTTCGTAGATTGCTTTAATATTTGCTGTTTTTGTTGTCTTTTTTATTATTATTATTCATTTTTTGTTTGTGCAGCAAGCAGCTTTTGGACCCAGAACAGGTTGATGTGGTACATCAACAAGATAAAGATAAAGGGATCACTCTTGAAGAATTTAAGCTCATCAAGATGCATATGGCGAATTGTATGTTCCCTTTCTCTCTTACTCTTTTTTTTTTTATGGGTTTTGATTCGGATTTTTTTATACTTGATTTTGTAAATTGAGGACTTTTTTATGAAGCTTATAATCTGCCTTTTTGTTATTTATTGGGAATAGCAGTTCTTTTTGCTTCAAACTTTTGGCTTGGTTGTGAGGTTTATTTCTGCATGTATAGTCTACGGGAATTTCTAATTTCAAATCTTGGGTACTCGAAATCACGAGCATTTTAATCATCTTAAGTACTTGTATTGTGAGGAAAAGCAGAATTGATGCATTCGATTACTTATTATTTTGTCAACATAGGATTGTTTCAAGAATCAGCGGTCCCTTCATTTTTAATACAGCTTTAATATTTGGTTTTAGCATGGATGTCACACGAGTTTATCAACAAAACAATATTCATAGCCACAAATTACATTTTCACACTAAAATTTACTTTGTGGCTTAATCTATTTGGGGCTTATTATTGTTGTTAGAATAATGAAAGAAAATGGCTGGTGTTTAAGAAAGCTTTTTGCATGCCAATACGTGCATTGCCTAATTTAATTGGAGTTTTATCCTGCATGCCTTCCTCATTAAAGTTGGTGATTTTGGGCCTTTTTCTTTCCATCCTTAGATATATTGAAACTGGCTCAACATGTCAAAGTGAGGCAAAGGTTTGATCTTATCTCTTGTTTTTTTTTAAGAGTACCTTTCTGTTTACTTAAACGATTGACCATTTCATTCAGTGCATGCCATCAAATTTTGATCTTTACTTCTCCTTTCTAAATTGCTTGTACTGCTGTTGTTTTTCTATGCTGACATTGTTTAATTGTAGCATTTATTGGTGAATCTGAAGTAGTTCAACTGCTGGTGTGACTAATATCTTGTTTTCACTTGCCTTATATATTATTTTTATGCCTCGGATGCTTATATGCTAGCTGTCTCATAGTGCTACCACTGAACTGAACTGGACTATCTAAAGGCAGAGAACATTTTTTTTTGATCACTTACTGAAGATCTACAGAGCAATTTAAAAATGAGAAAACATAGGTTTCTGATTTTCTGTTATGTATCTCTGCTTTTACTGATTTTAGCTTTAATTACCTAGATACACGTGCATGAGAAATCATTCGCAGACCTCATATATTGGTTTATCAAAATTAATCTGTACATAAGCACGTTGTCTGCTATAACTATCTCCTTTAACGCAATGGCTTCCTTTTAAAAGAAGTTGATTGCGAATTCTATGTGGAAAATAGTAGCAAGTAATCATGCGAAGTTTGGTAACTGAAAGGAGTCATGAAGATTATGTATCCTTTAACATGATATCATGCTTAAACAGAGTTAGTTTCTTTCATTTGTGAGACCAACTTTTCCTGGAAAGTGTGCATCTAATATGTTTCTTTCTTCTGCACCCTTAGTTCGCGTAATGAATTTAGTACATCTTGTTGTGTGATTACAAATTCAATGCACAAAAAATTCCTTTTCTAGTTAAACTTTTACCAATTTCTGTTATGTCTAAGATGTGTTCAGTATTCCAGGGTTGTAGCAACTGCAGTTACATATATGAGACGCGTCTATACCAGGTATTTTTTGCCTAGTTTATTAATGGTGATGTAGAAGGGCATGCTACTCATTGATGACAAGTAGATCTAACCTATCCTCTGATTTTTTTCTCAAACCATGATTGTCTTGTGATTTTTCAATTGCAATATTCCTGCTTTTTTACACCTTACAAATTCATCTTGAGTGACATAGCATTTCCTGATTTATGCAGTTTCTCTTAAATAACTCAATCCTTTGGCCTACATGATTTGCTAATTATTCACATAAGACATGGTCGTCATAGTTACAACTTTATAATTAATTTCCAATGCACAATTAGACACTTATGTCATTACTCGTTGAACCATCCTGCAACCATGAATTATTACAGGTATAGAGATGCATTGAACCTAAATTATGTAGAAACCTCAAATTTCCTCCATACAATGTGTTGCAACAAGTAAAGTGAGAGGCACTAGAGCCGGTGGAGTAGTCCTTGAAGTGTTAAGTGCTTTGTGGCAGCAGGTGAGGGATACAAGTTAGGGAAAAAGTAGAGAGAAAGTCTAGTGGCAGAGAATGGTGGAGAATAGGATACGAAAGAGTTGAGCGGAGAAGAGAGAGTATTTGGGAAGAGCTTAGGAAAAACTTTTAGAGAGAATATCTTAGAGAGGGAATCTAGTGAAATTTTAATGTCTCTGAATTGCCAAGCTCCTATACACACACACACACACACAAAGTAGAAATGGTTTCTTTGGAATGGTTGGGTAGAAAGTGTTTATCGGATATCATGGGAAGAACATGCTCAAGATAGGAAGAACAAATTCATTATGAAATAACAAGTTTATCATGGGGATAGCACATTAGCCCATTACATGTATTGGGTAGTAGGAGGATGTTTTGGTTTAATGAGATAGTAGAGCTCAGTGACACTTAACAGTGTGTTTTCTTGAGAAAGAGGGAAAAGTTAAAGAACGTGTACTTCAAGGAAAGGTTAAGAGGAAGACCTTTTAATTACCTCTATATTTGAGCCACTGAACCATGCACTCTAGAACATCCGAAAGATTAAATAACTCATGAACCCTGCCACTTGTTCTAAGTTACTTTTATTGCTCTTCGTGTGACATAGTTGTACTACACTTGTTCTCATTCTGTAAAACAACATTTAAAGGAATAATAATTCGTTAGCCAAAATTGTGCATCTACGCTAATTATGTATTTTCTTTTGTCTTACAGAAAGAGTATGACCGAATATGATCCTCGTCTTGTTGCTCCTACTTGCTTATATTTGGCATCCAAGGCAGAAGAAAGCACAGTGCAAGCTAGACTTCTTGTATTTTACACAAAAAAATTATGTAATTACTCCTTACTAAGTTGGTATTAATGCTTTGAAATTTCAAGAAATTTGATTGTTTACTAAAATCCTGCCATGTGTGCTTTGCAGATTCTGATGAAAAATATAGATATGAAATCAAAGATATACTTGAAATGGAAATGAAGATATTAGAAGCACTTGACTATTATTTAGTTGTGTTTCATCCTTACCGCACATTGTCTCAGTAAGTTTTTAACTTGAATTCCATAATTTTATGCCTTTGTAGTTTTAATTTGCACTATTGATCTTTTGCATGGTTAACAATTTTATTGATAGAATACGGGGTATCATGAAAACATAAGTTTTGCCTTAATAAGTTAAGACTATTTTAGTACCCGAGCATTTAGTTAATTGGTTGGTGCATGATCTCCTACCTAGAGAGTAAGGTTCGAATGGTCCTTCCCTCAGTTAAAAAAAAGAGGAAGTTAAGACTCCTTTGGAAATAGGATCCTGTAAGATCATTCTATCTACTTTCTATGTTAAGCTCTAACTCTAGTACACTTCTTATATTCCCTGGTTTTTTCTTTTGTTCTTTTCTATGAAGCATGGGCACACCCTCTTGATCCCTGCATACTGGTGTTGGACATGTGTCCGACTTGGAGGGATACGTGTCCAACATATTTGGATGTGCCAAAAAAATTGGGCACAGTCAAGACACGTCTAAACACAGCTGGACACGGGATGGAAGGTTTTTTTTTTTTGCTTTTTATGCATATTCTTTCCAAAATCTGGAATCAACAATCAGAGTTGCTCGGACTCAGCAAAAATCGAGATGTATTGTCGCCGATGCAGTACGATCCTGGACAGGATGTGGGATCTTTGTATGACACAGCTAAAACTATCAAACTTGTCTTCATTGCATGACTAGAACCCAGCTCCAGCAAGAGATCTTTAGATCAGTGTTACCTTCTTTAGATTAGTGTTACCATTCTAATTTTAATCCTTATGCATTTTGGGCTCTATAAAAATAAAAATGGCCTAATTCTGCATAACAAGGCTTGTCTTTGTGAAGAAATTCATTATATTTGAATGAAAAGTATCAATATTTACATCTATATTGAAAATATATGCATAAAAAGTATATCAAAAATATTTTTTATCACTGTGTCCTACAATAACTATACTAATGTATTAGAAATTGCCGTGTCATTGTGTCCATATTGTATGGTACCAATATTGCTTGTTCGTGTCTGTGCTTCCTAGTTCTTTTAAATCTTTTTCAGATCCCCAAAGTGACGTGCTTGTATTTATCATTTGATATCAGTTAATTTATTCCCTGTAGAATTAGGTTAGCATTTAGTGAATTCTTGTTTTATATTATAGAGATGCACATATAATTCTTTTTATGATAATGTATTACTTATGAAAACATTTTTAATCAACCTAAACTCAAAGCAGCCTTATCTAATAATTTACAGTTGATATAGAACTTTAAGATGACCTTTTGGAATATCAAAATAGCAAATTTATTACAACTAAGCTACTTTTACGTTTAAATTATGCCAATACTGTTCTTTCTGCCCATTTACATCATTGCTTATTTTGACACATCTGAATAGTATCTTATGCCTGTCACCTTGACAGGTTGTTGCAGGATGCTGGCATGAGTGATATGAATATGACTCAATTATCTTGGTAAGAGTCAAAACTCCAACATCAGTATTTTGAAGTTCAAAATATTTGGTGCAAGTCAGCAATATGCTTTAAAGAAAAAATCCACTTTTTGTCCTGTATGTCGTCAACTTTTAAACAAGAGCTGGTGAAAATATTTTACCTTTGGCTCTGCCAGCGGTATGTGTACCATGTGGCTTTTGTATTATATATTTAAAAGGAAGAAAGGATCAAAGTTGCATTACACATACACATGCCAAAACACGTACATATAGTAGTATTGATGTTTAGGATCAAAGATGACTGTAAGGGTGTGATTGGCATCCTATATCTAAATCAAACAGATAATACTTAGCCTGATTTGAGACTGTTCATTTTCCAATTTTTGAGTTACCTGGCCTATGAAGCTAGATAGGAAATAGGATCATGTTAATGTTATAGTATTGTAGATTATCTTGTGGTTACTTTTGAGCTGTATTTGAAGTTGGTCACTTTGCTAATACTTTTTGGTTAAGAAACCGAGAATCAAAGGTGGCTGAGGTAAGAGTCAAGTGCAGCTGTATTTAAGAAAACTGTTTTGTCTACACTGAAATGAATGAAAATTGTGGATGGAAACTTAGGAATATTTTGGTCTCTCTAATGTGTGTTGCTGGTTTTCAACTTCATAGTATCCAGAGTGAGAGACAGATCATCATCTTAAACATTAAATATAATTTTCATCCACAATTTTCATTAAGGATTTAATTAAATCAGGGATCAATCATTGGTCTAAATTTGTCTTATGGATTCTTTCTCTTTTCTCCTTTAAAGTTTTATGCAACTGAATACATATACTAAAATTTGGCATTTTGAATCACAGGGGACTTGTAAATGACACATACAAGATGGACCTTATTCTTATACATCCTCCATATTTGATTGCCTTAGCTTGCATATACATTGCTACTGTATACCGAGAGAAAGATATCACATCTTGGTTTGAAGAGCTTCGTGTTGACATGAATGTGGTGAGTTTTCTAAGCTAAATCTGATCCACAATGTTGTGTTTTCCTTTGTTACAAAAAAACACACACACATACACAGACACATGTCTTGGTATGAACTTTTGTTTAATTGAATCCATGTAATACTACAAAGTAGCTGCCTTCTAGGAAAATTTCTTACCTCATATATTTAACTGGAAAGAAATATAATCCATTTTCTGAGATCGGTCTACTGTAATTGCGTTGTGTTTACTTATCACCATCTTCTAATTCAAGCATTGCATGTCAATGTGAATATTAAATAGACTTCTATTAAGTCCATGTCATATTTTTATAGGGAGTGCTTTACTCGTTGACATTTTAAATTTATTTTAATTGAAACTGGCAGGTGAAAAATATCTCGATGGAGATTTTAGATTTCTATGAAAACAACAAAATGATCGCAGATGAAAGAATAAATACTGCTTTCAGCAAACTTGCTCTTAAGCCTTAGATGGATGAATGAGCCCGCTAGCTGGAAATATACTGGCGTACACCGTTGTATGAGTGAATATTATTTCCTTGCCCCTTTAAGCAAGGAAACAGGAAATATGGTGCAGGCAGAAGTGAAAGCATCGATTCCTGGTTTGATGCCTCCAGGGCTTGGCAGACCATAATTAGTTATGTTTGTAGAACATAATTACAGTTAATGCCTAATTACACTTGAGTTTTTTTTTTAATAATTCAAATAATTTCAGCTGAATTCCAAGTGATTGTGTAATTGATTTTGTATTTATTAGCAATAACCCTCATATCCTGCATACCATCGTTTTAGTTAAAGAGCATTAAGAAAGGGTGTAAATAGAAATGTGTAATTAGATCATTGATCGAGTAGGGGGCTTTAACAGGCTCTTAAACCATGGTAGAGGACATTCAAATAGAGTTCTTGATTTGCTATATAAAGAGATATGGACTATGCCTTTACATTCCTGAATAATTTGTTAAACAAAATATCCAACGCGCTCTCTCTCGCAATATTGAAAGGGCCAAATCATATTGGCAAAATAAATTTTATGATGTCTTCATAAAATGCATCAATCTAGAGTATTTTCAATTCAACATCTGAAATTCAATAAAGAAGATGGTTTAACCTCTCGAGCTAGCCTCATGTTAGCCAGAGATGACAAGCAACTTCTAATTTAGTTTTTGCTGTTTCTTCTTAGCCTGCTTCTTCTCTGCGCTACCCAAGTACAGATGATGATCAGAAACTAGATTCGCAAGAGAAGCATATTAAAAGAGGATAGAAAGAAAATTGCTACCTAATTTTCTCTTTGCTTCGGATTTTGCAAAAAACTCCCTCCATTCATCAGTTAGAACAAAAATTGGCTCCTCATCCTCTTCCTCTACCTCTCCCTCTTCTAGTCCTTCGCACTCTTGCTCTTGTAACACCCTGATTACCCGCCAAAACATAGAAAACCAAATTCAGACAAGCTATTCTTCACTTAATTGAAAAAAAAAAATCCCAGTTGAGAAGCATTTCAGTTTTTTTTTGTTAAAACTGCATAGCACTTATGCCATGAGCAGAATATAGATAACCAGAGCAAATTCATGTACAAAGGCAAAATTACATTAACAACCACTTTTCAACTCAAATTAACTAAGATTTGTCGCGAAAACCCATATCACAAATTCGAAAAAAGAATTCATAAATGGCTTTTTTTTTTTTTAGTTTTTTTGTCTTCGGAGTCAAAAAAAGAACAAAGAGTTGGAGAAACTTACAGGGTACCAGAGTCGTGGGCTTCGTTTTGAACAGTTTTCGACCCCGAATTCAAGTAGTTCTGCAAAGGAAGAGGAGCCAAAGCAGGGCTTACGTGAGAATGACAAGTAATGAGGTGGTGGTGGTGGTGGTGATGGAGAGGGCAGAGGATTGTACGGTGGTGATGGTGCTGGTGGGGACAGAGGATTGTCAGATGGTGGTCATGGTGATGATGTTGATGGCTAACTGGACATGGTGCCCTCCATGATTCGCACCTGTCTGAAGGTTCCATGGACATAGTCTTCTCGTCTCCTTTGTTTTCGCCACTTACTAGGGTTTATGGGTCTCGAAGCAGGGTTTATATGCGCTAGTATTGTTGACGTGATGTGATTAAGTAATAATTTAGATTTTATAAGTGTGAGAATAAAATTATTTAATATGAGATAAAAGACTTTAAATAGGATTGACAAGAAATATAACAAAATACAGATAGAGTTTTAAGATTTAGAAAATGAGTGTCATGAAATAAAGAAAAATTAAATTTTTATGCTTCATAATTTAAAATGGTAAAAAAATATTATAAAATAAATAAAAATATTATATTATGATTTTTCAAAAAAATTAAAAATACTATATTATGATTAATAGATTATCATATTGAATGGTACATTCATAAGAAAATGTTATGCCAGCATAAATAATAAAAAAATTTAAATACTATTAATAATTGAATTGATATTGTCAATTTTAGAAAGTATAGAGATTCAATTTTTACAAATTATTGTATAAGGATTAAATTCATCACTTTGTTAGAGTATAAGGACTAATTGCATAATTTAACCTTTTTTAAACTATATTTAATCTTGTCAAAGGTTTCACTCTACCCTGTTTACTTGTTATTTCAATTGTAATTGTTAAAAAAATAGTAAAATATATCCTTATATACAAATAAAAGAAAAAAAAAGCATATACTTTAATGTTGATCTCTTTTCATTTCTTTTACTTTTTTTGTTTTATTTGTGTAGAAAATATCAATGAATCAATTTTAGAATAAAAAAATTTTATTTTTATTAACAAAATGAAGACATATATATACAATTTGAACGAATTCTGTCACTCTTAATATTTGCTAAAATTCTTAAAAATATGCCAAAATAAATATATAAAGAATTAAAGAGTTTACCAAATATTATTGCTTAAAATATGGAGATTGTTGCTAGAATAATGAAAATATTATGTTCCTTAATTTAAGGATACTCATATATTTCGTAATAACCTCCTTCAAGCTGCTATGGGTGACGAGTTCAGATTCCACTAAGTTTGCCATTGATATTATGGGTATTTGCGTTGTGCCTTCCTTAGGTTGGTGACGAGTGAACCATTATACAATTTAATTGTAAATTGAATGTTTCAGCGCTAAGTCCCTTGATTAACAAATTTGCAAGTTGCTTATGTGAGGGGAAAAATTTGAGAGCTAAGAGCTTTTGTTGAATGTGTTTTCTGATAAAATGACAATCAAGCTTGATGTGTTTAGTTCACTCATGAAAGATTAAATTGGATGCAATTTGTATGGCTGACTTGTTATCACAGAATAAAGGAATAGGTTTTGTAATAGAAAATGATAGATCTTTTAAAATATAGAGTAACCAAACCAGTTAGGTAGTTGTCATTGCCATTGGTAGATATTTAGCATTAGCTGATGATCTAGACACCATTTGTTTTTTCTTCGATTTCCAATTAATTGGAGTATCTCCAAGAAAAGTTAGCATTCTTAAAAATGAGCACCTAATAGTTGAACAAGTAGCCCAATCTAAGTCACAGTACACCTTCAACTCAAGTAAGCTCATATTGGAATGAAAAAAGCCATGGTTAGGAGATTTCTTGATATATCAAACAATCTTTTTGCCATAGCAAGGTAAGGACCTCTTGGTGATTGCATGAATTGGCTTAAAACTTGTATAGTATAATAGAAGTCCAATCGAGTCATTTCAAATAGATTAGTCTCTTCACAATTCTCTGGTATGTAGTTATATCCTCAAGTAAGTCCCCTATCTCACTAGATAGATTGTGTTGTTCTGGAATTGGTGTTTGCACCATCTTTGCATTGTTGAGACCTATTTCTTTGATAATATTTATTGCATATTTATGCTGATTCACATAGATTCCATCTTGATTCCTTTTAACCTCTTGCATTTCTAGTATCTTAGTGTTGTTTTGCTAATGGTGCATTATCAAATTGTACAATTATAGGAGAATTCCATACATAGGTTGAGGTAGAATGTGTATTTTGCTGGTATTCTTTTCTTTATTGCTCTTTAGGCCCTTGCACGGGCTTCCATTTACATTGGGTTAAAGGTTGGAGTTCGTTCCCTAGTTATTGACGATTTTGATGAAAGATGTCCCAATGGTGAGCATGATGTTGAGGTATTAGTGGATTGACTATGTCAAGCATTTGCTTGCAAGTGCATCTCTATTTTTTGATAAACATTTAAAGTCAAGATGCATAGAGTGACATGTTTGTCGAGCTCAATCAACTTTCAAGATTTTTATATCAAAAGGTATATATAGACCTTGGAAATGAAGGAGACAGCTTTGGAGTCTCAAGATAATCAAAAATCCATTGTAGCGACAAGTCTATTCTTTGAGATCTTTCCATCATTTGCTAATTGTTGAAGCATTGAAGGCTTGTCATTTGAACCCCTATTGGTTTATATGGTTCAGCAGCTCTACTTTACTGAGATTAGTGTTGAAGAACTCTTGTTATTCGTTGTCGAAGATTGATCATTTGAGTTACATGTCGATTGTATATCTAATTCCTTTACGTAGTGAAAATTTTCAATGGACTACGATCTTGTGGTTTTTCCCCTTACTAAATGTGGTCAAAAATTAAATGACTTGTTATATTTATGATGTATCAAATTTAAAATGGAAATAATAATAGGCATCGTGTATGTTATAATTCTCACTCATTGGGGAAATATATTTTTTTTCTTTAAAAATAATGTGTATTGTAGCACTATCTGCTAGACTTATATTTGCATCATTAGTTTTGAATCCAACTAGATGAATATTTATATTTTAAAATAAGATATATAGTGAAAAAACTTACAAACTAACATAAGAGAACATTAAGTATAGAATTTATTATTAAAACATATAATAAAAACATATCAGTTATATATAATGAGAACATATAAAAATATCTTTCTAATAAAGTTATACTAAAATGTACCAACAAACTATTAAGAAATTTCATTTTTGGATATTTACATCACCAATCAGATGATTAATTCTTCTTTTAGGGAAGAAAAAAAATCAGCAACATCTAGATGTGTTATATAAACTTGGCCACGGTTAAAATCATTTTGAATAAAATTTTTTTCAGTATATATTTTTTCTTTTAGCTTTCAATGATGCTTGATAAAGTTCAACAAAATGTTTCAGTATATAACAGGTGCGTAACTAATGGCCTTTCATACTACATCGATGATAGACATTTTCTACATCCCTTTTATTTTGTTTACTTTTTTTTTATCTTTTTACTATTCATTCACTTTTGTTGGTTAAATGTATCCATCCACTTCTGTTGGTTAAATGTATCTATTAATTTTTAATGGTTAAAAATATTCTTATTGTCAAAATAATGATTAGTGGCGATCTTTTCAATGTCAATGACTATAATTATTAAATGATGTTGCATTCACTTAAAAGAATGGGCGAATTTATGGTTTTTCATTAGTAGCTTATTATTTTGCTCAAACACAAAAAGACATGAAATCCAAAACAAAATATATTTTAGATTACCTAAAATATAATATTTTTTACTTGTTATAAAATAGATATCATAAAAAGTCAAATATTATACATCGTCAATTTCATATGTTCAATTTAAAAATGTTTTACTTAAAATCTCATAGTATCAAAGATAGATTTACTTATGTTGAGTAAAATAATAGTAGGAATTCAACAAATAAATCGTATAAATATCATACATATTTTCATACTCAACCTGATTTAATAAATCAAGAGAGAAAATATAATAACTACTGTATAATAGTAAAATTCATATTAAGATTAATTTTCAGGGAATGAAAACACCAAAGAGACATTGAGTTACTTACTTGATTTGTTAAAACTTAAAATTAAAGACCAATGAAATCTTTTTGAAACTTGAAGATGATGAAAATTAAATAATACCAAAACTTGAAACATTAGAGGATCATGCTGATAATGTATTATAAAATATAACTTAAAAGAACAATCATAAGAGAAAGTATTTAAAATGATTAAAAAGTTTTTATTTGAGTGTATATTTACAAATGAAGTGAGAGATATATTTATAGGTTAATAACTCCTTATTTAAATAGAATTTACAATATAAAGATAATATTTAAAAGATTTGATTTTGAATAGATTAAACCATAATCTTAATTTAATCTAATTTATATTTAAATTTAAATATAAATAATTAAATATAATAATTCAAATCAAATTACATTACTATCTCTCACTTGTGGAGCTACTTGAGATGATTTAAAATCTTAAATTATAATAAAATAGACATTCACGTGTATGTTTACAACAAATATAATATAATGTGGTTGTTGAGAAAGCTAGATGGGCTGGCCCAGTATAGCATTCAATCTTTCATCAGCAATAAGCAGCTGAAAAGGATGCCAACCTTAGGCATGGATTTGACTTTTGGTTGAAACCTTAATCGAAGTTGTTTTACTTGAGAAGCTTAATTTATTAACCAGTCACCTAACCTCTTCTTCAATAGTTGTGAAACCAATGACTTACTGGGTGTAGTTCTGATCATAAGTATTTTAAACATTATGACGTTTGATTAAAGGAACTCCGTGTACTTGTTGATTTTTCTTTTTGGTAAGAAAAGGTTGCTCCACACAACAACTGCAATATTCGGGGATGGTAGAGAGAAAAGACTTGAGTAGAATGAGGGCATTCCTAATAAAGCATTAAAAGAAGCCAGACTCATCATTACATTCTATCATTACCATGAATTTGCATGTCTGAAAGCATGTCAAATCTTGATGTTTAATGGAAAAAGACAAATTTGCATCAAGATTTGAGGATGTGGACAATGACATAAGCCAAATTGGCCCATAACCCTTGTGGTGGCTAACAAGCAAAGATTCGGGGACATTCGGGCTCTTTTCGCTTTGGTGGGTTGGTGAGATGTGCCGCTCTCTCTTCCTACCCATGTTAGATTGGGGCCCCACTCATCCTTTGACCCAAACCTACAACACGCTGTTTGGCTCATGCCTCTCTCTCCCCACACCGCCCTTGGTGTCAACTAGTCAAAAAACCAAACACTCAATTTTGCCTTAAAAAGAGCTCCGGGAAGGCTATAAATTTTAAGGTGTCAAAAAACCCAAACCTCTGCTTGCCTTTCCCCTTCTTCCGCGGGGCGCCACCACCATTGTCTTTTCTCGGCAATATTCCCTCGGTAGAGATAACGAAACAGTGGAGGCTGCAGCAGCAGGCGAGATAGCTTTTGCAACTCCCGTACAAATACAGCCCTTCTGAATGGCCCCCACCCCTCACTTACCTATGGCAAACAAGATTTCGTCTTTCTTTTATTAAAAAATAATAATATAAAACATAGGAGAAGATCCACACATTTCAAAGGCCAACGGCAGCCCTACATATCCCTTCCTTTCCAGTCGCCTCCTCCTCTGTCTTTGTTTCCTCAGCTGATCTCTTTCTCTATATTTATTCATATCTTTCTTTTACGTTTTTTTTTTTTGCATCTGGGTACCTCGGATTTTACAAGTTTCTTTGGTAAAATTTGGATTTGAATTAACATTCTGATTGTCCTGTGGATTTTTGGATTCATTCAAGCTTTTGATTCTCATTAGTTTAAATTTGGATCAAGGTTGGTTTCTTTTTGTCTTTTGTGCTTCTGTCAATGGGCGCTTTGGATGAGGGCCATTTTTGTGTTGAGCTTGAGAATGGAATGAAGCTGGATATAAGTGACCTGGGTTTGGAGAAAGAACCAGAGACTATAGCTATTGAGGATGCTGTGAAAGTTCTGTTGCAGGGTTTGGGTGAAGATGTCAATAGAGAAGGTCTCAAGAAAACCCCTCTTCGTGTTGCCAAGGCACTTCGAGAAGGAACAAGAGGTGCTTTTTATTTTCTTTTCCTTCTAAACCCACCCTTTCTTTTCCCTGATTCTAGCTACATATGATAGTAATAGTAATTACTATAATTTCTCTAAGATCTGCATTTTTTTTACATATTTTATAACACGCAGACCCAGTTGAAGAAGGTTGTTAATTTTCACTCTTTGGCGTCTGGTTCAGCGATAAAGTAGAATAAAGGTTTTGTCTTTTGTTAAGACTGAATTAGCTAGAGAATCTTCACTATCTTCGATGGTGATGGGAGTGATCTGCTCTAATGCTCTTCCTTTAGTTACGTTTTGTAATCCGCAATCAATATGCACAAGGTTGTTTTTTCTTCTTTTTGGTCCAGTTCCGAGGTCTTGTTACTGTTGATAAAGCAACATGCAGATGCTGTCCATGTATTAGTTTCCTTTTTCTGCTGCATGGGACTTAACCGGCTTGAACAAGCCAAAACAAACAAATGCAACGGAGAAATATTATTAAAGTATGAGTATATTACGGTTGTTTGATTAAAGTATGTTTGGGCTTCAGCTTGCGAGTAATGGGCTCCAATATAGACATTGGCATGCAAGATTATATGTTGTTTACATGAAGTTTTTGAAGCTATAATAAGGTCCTTTACTAATGATTTATTTGTATAAGACGTGTCTTACTTTCCTATCGATTGAGCATTGTTTTGCATGAATATATTATGTTTGTTTACTCATAGGCATATGTGTTTGCATGTGTTCTTGAAATCTCATGTTCTGTGCTAACTTTTGATCGAGGTTTTTCCATTACCTTCTTCAGGTTACAAACAAAAAGTAAAGGATATTGTTCAGGGAGCTTTATTCCCTGAAGTGGGTTTCCATGATGGAGTTGGTCATGCTGGAGGAGCCGGTGGGCTTGTGATTGTTCGAGATCTTGACCTGTTCTCATACTGTGAGTCTTGCTTGCTCCCATTTCAGGTTAAGTGTCATGTAGGATATGTGCCATCTGGTCAGCGGGTAGTGGGATTAAGCAAACTCTCCAGAGTTGCTGATATCTTTGCAAAACGACTGCAAGACCCACAGCGTCTTGCTGATGAGGTATGCTCAGCTCTGCACCATGGAATCAAGCCAGCAGGGGTTGCTGTTATACTCCAGTGTTTCCACATTCATTTCCCAAATCTGGAGTCTGTCTTTCTTGACTCAAAGCATCAAGGATGGGTTAAGGTGCTGGTGTCATCTGGTTCAGGGGTTTTTGAAAATGAAAATGCTATTGCTTGGAGTGATTTTCTGGGTCTTTTGAAATTCAGAGGAGTAACTGTGGAGAAAATTCTAATTAGGGACTCTATGGAACAAAGTTGGTGCCCTTCCTATTCTTCCTCAGTTGCTAAAATTTCACCTCAGTTAGTAGCACTCAACCCTGGAATGGTTGCTGCAGTAGCTACAATACTCAGATCTTTGGGTGAAGATCCATTAAGGAAAGAGCTTGTAGAAACTCCTACCCATTTCGTGAGGTGGTTGATGAACTTTCAGAATACAACCTTGGAGATGAAGCTGAATGGCTTTGCTTGTGGCAGAACAGAACTAAAACCTAGCAGGGAAGTCTGCTCCCACAATAATGAACAGATGCATTCTGAGTTGAATCTATCATTCTGGTCTCAATGTGAGCACCATCTACTTCCTTTTCATGGTGTGGTCCATATTGGATACTTCTGTCCTGAAGGATTCAATCCCATTGGAAAGTCCCTTTTGCAGTCAATAGTACATTTTTATGGTTTTAAGCTCCAAGTACAAGAAAGACTCACCAGGCAAATAGCAGAGACGGTTTCATCAATCTTAGTGGAGATGTTATGGTGGTTGTGGAGGCTAATCACACCTGTATGATTTCTAGAGGGATTGAGAAGTTTGGCAGTAACACGGCTACCATTGCTATGCTAGGTCAATTTTCAACTGATCCTGGTGCTAGGGCTATGTTTCTGCAGAGCATTCCAAACAGTACTACATCTGGAATATTGTAGTTATAACCTGAAGTACTTTTTCAGAGGTCATTTCTTTGCCTCGGTTCATCCTTTTTCAATCTGCAGCAGTGCAGAAAATGATATATTTTATGATGTATACTTTCTTCATGGATTACCAAAATGCAGCCTGGGTTTGTTCCAGTAGATTATTGGCGGCAGTTCCATTTATTTGCAGAAGGTACAACAATTGAGATTCTTTTTTTCCTCGCCATCGGTAGCATAAATCCTCAAGATTTTCTGGGGTGAGTCATTGATTCCATTATTACTTTTCGGGGCATACTCTCGTGTCTTTTTTTTTTTTTTTTTAAAGATTTCCATGTAACAAGCTAGTTGTTGAAATTTGTACACCATTAGAAAACATGGAAAATAAAAAATATATTAAGGTTAAATTTCTCACTTTATTGTTTTAATTTTTATTTGAGCATATTTATCTATTTTTAATATATTGGCGATATAATGCCCATAATCACACCTAACTGCATCAGAAAATACTGCTTGTACTCAATCCTCAGTTATTTTCAATCTTGCAAAACAAGCAGCTTCTGTCATACCACTTCTCCCAAGAGCTCCACGACAAGGATGCTTTCCCATAAGGATACAAGAGGGCCAGATTCGTGAAGCTTTAGCTAAAGGCTCAATTGTTGGTAATAGGTACATGCTGTTCTATGTTTTATCTTCAGAAACTTATGGAGTAGAAAATCCGACCCAAGTGGGATATCCAAGTTGTGTACTCAAGTTAAACGGACAATTCCTGTTCAATTAGAGCCAGAAAAGTCTCAGCATTAGGCCATAAACCTCCCCCACAACCTTTTAGATTGATGCAATATGTCAATGTTAAGGAATACTTGCGGCAAGTTCAGAATTCTGTGGTTGGAATGTTAGACCCATCTTTTGCCTTAATTCTTTTCCTGCAGGCTTTTTCGTCAATGATGCATGGAGACCATATTTCAATAACAGGATACTTAAAATCTTGTTTAGTACCAGAAGTTGTGTCTTGGTTTAGCATTGGGCATAGGAGTCTTCCTAGTAATGGCCTCGTGGCTTGTAGATGGCCGCTATCCTCAAACTCTAATTTCATCCATCATACAAGCTCAGATCAAGAGGATTAAGACTGCTTTCCTTCTGCTAAGGTAGGCCCAGGAATTTATAACTACATCGCCCTAATCCACTTTATCCATTTGAAAATTCAGGTAGTCAGGCTCAGGTTCAAATGGTTACTCGGTTTGTGATCTTCGATTTAGATATCGACGTTTTTCATCTCAAAGCTGGTATTTGGAAAGGCGGCATAACCCAGGAAACTTCCTATGAATGCTCAACTGACACATGAATAAGCTGGAGGATTGAGAAATCCAAACGACCACTCACTCGGGTTGCTGTAGACCAAGCTCAGAAAGACTCACCACCTATCAGACTATTTACAAGCAGGTCTATCGACCCTTGGTTTTGGGGCCCCAGGCCCCAGTCAGAGTTTAGCTGGCCATGGCGATTAACATGCTCCATCCACTCTCACATCTGCCATAGCTGAAATGATCGGTAGATGACAGCATGCCCTATCCATGCAAGGAATCACCTAAAATGAACTTGCCGGAAAAGGAGGTATATCACCTTATTAATCTTTTCCCTAGTGACAAACAAAGATCCTTGCAACAGTGATACTCGATATCATTGTCACTATGTCACCCGCAAGTTCCACCTCACAAGCCAAAATATGATTGGAAGCATTAATAAAGAATTCAACAAGGTGAAATTAAGTATAGTATTCGGGTAAAGAACAAAAATGTTAAGACTTCCCAAATAAAACAAAGCAAAAGTTCAGACATGTAAGATATCAAATGATTACATTAGTTTGCGCTTGACAAGTGGATATAGCTTAACATTATCAACATATTCACTGTCAATCTTGAAACCCACTTCAAAACAAGTACACAAGAGTACAATGCATTATAAATTCCAGAGTGATACAAAAGGTTATTCGAATGGGCCGCATTTAATATGAAAAGCTTATTTCATTTACACATGAAGTCAGTCAAACTATGTTTATCTTCCATAAGAATTTGATTAAAGGGCAACAAACCTGACATAAAAGGTAACTGTACTAGTCTAACCACTTGTGCCAGATAGTACCCCGATCTCTGCGAGATTTTGGTTTACGGGCATGGTCTACATTCAGATGTTTCATACGGGCAGATACCAGTGCGATCCCTAGGTTTATTAGCAGACAAGCACATGCTGGTACAGAAACCTTGTGCACCTGAATGCAACAAACCATAGTCAGCATGCTTGTGACACAGAGGACTGCTTGTGCAAGAAAAAAATTCAACAGCAAACAAGAATGATGTTACAAAAACTATAATTAGTCATGTCCCATTTGGCAGGGTGCACTTTATAACACCGGTTATACACCATTCAGAAGCACTGAATTGTATTTCTTACCACATATAACATAGAGTCTGCACGATCAAGAAATATAAATTTTGCATATTACGTTTAATAAAACCTGGTTTTGACACATCCATTGCGGAAAACTACTCTGTTGAGAACCAACAATCAAATTAGGGATTTACATGGTATATTGTAGTGGTAAAATTGCTATGCCTGAACCACCAAGAGAAGAGGCAAACCACTAGCATTGGCATCTGCCGAGAAATGAGTACCAAAACTAGGGCCAAATTTGAAATCACAAGCTTCTCCACTAAATTGTATATTTATCCAAAAAAAGAAAACAATTTGCATCAAAATGAGAAATACTTCCACCGGGAGTTTAAAGCCAGCTTAAGAGACAGCATTTCAAGGTTCTTGATAAGAGATACTTAAGAGTTTGTGAACTGTGTTGTGCACAACGAATTTGACTTGATGGTTGGAGGTAGACGAGTAAACAGGGCAGGGTTATAAAGGCGGTCACCCTTTGACATAGATTTGACTGTTGCATTAACATCGGGGCCACATTAGATTAGGAGAGAATTGTAAGATTTTCCATAAAAGAATGACTTTGCTTATTCTTTGTTTTTGTTTTGCACAGCTAATATGAATCCAAGTGCACTTTTACATGCTTCTTCATCTTTTTTATTTTGAATTGACATAAACCAGAGTCATCCACTAAAATCAGTAACGTTTGGGATATTCTGGGACAGAGGAAGCAAAATACTGACATCACTGGTTCAAACAAGGTTCCTGAAATATGATTACATTGCATGGAAATTCATACTGCAAATTAACAGACACAGATATACATAGGGTTCCTACCAGCTGCTTGAGCTAAACTTAAGAGCTTATATGCATTTGTGCATGTGTGTGTGCACATCTGTGTGAGTTATGATGATAACATCAAATATATACAAGGTTCATCCATACTTTAAACTGTGTAAAATGAGAAGCAGCTCAGATAAATCTTACAAGAAAAACCATACCTGGTCAAGAACCCAGTTCTTTCGAGGAAGGTTTCGATCTGCATGCTCAAGTGAATACCGCAACATTTCAACAATTGTCAACTCTGTTATCGGATCACAGCTTTCTGCAAGCTCAAAGGTTTATACTTAATAATTTATAATCATAGTATAAATTACCGGGTGATAAAAGGTAATTGAATTGGATCATGAATGTGAAGACAGTCAAAAAGTAACTTGATAAAATCACCTGGAATGTCAAAAATTTGTTTCGCTGGTGAAATTCCCAGAAGCTCTCCCAAATGGACACGAATACGCAAACGGTCAGACAGCGAAAGTAGATCACCATGTGTGACAACAACAACAGGTTTATCATCTAAAATACAAGAAAAAGGAAGCATTTAGCAATTTGATCACCCTATATAGACATACAGAGAGAGAGAGAGAGTGACAGAGAGACTGATCTAAATAGTTAAAAGTAAGAAGAGACAAAGGAGAAAACAAGAATACAAAAGATAAAGATGAAACATTTAACCACAGACATTATGTTCAAACTAGCAGCTAATGTTTTAGGACACTCAACACCATTTTAAGGTGGCTTAAATTTTGAATTTCTTGGATTCACATAAAGTTTCTCTTGTAAAAACAGTGACACAAATAGCCTACTACAGAAAAGCCACCTACACTTTGAGGTATTGGTAATTGAATTTCCAATTACTTGCAAAACAGATTTTGTTCAAAGTCTTTCATCAGTTTTTTTATCCCTCCCATTTGAAGCTTGAGGATAACTTGCCAGTATTCTTCTCCTCTTTCTCTGGCATAACATCAGAGAGGGAATCTCCTAGTTGTTCTCACTTGATTTTCTATTTTCCCAAGCTAAAGCTAATATGCTGTCACTGACGTTCAATCCCCCTTTTATAAAGCCTTTTATTCTGTCATTTTGTGCAATGTCAAAAAGAGGGGGAGTGGGGGTTGCTTGTATCTCACTGTTTTTTTTTCCTTTTTGGGTAAGAAATGCTTCCTTCTTCTGTATTCTTTTCTGCTCATAGCACTAGTTACAACCACCTCTTTCATGTGAGCATTCCCACAGCCATAAATTATCAGTAAATTAAAACAAGACATAGAAAAAGGGGGAGATAACAGGAACTGTTGAGAAAGTGAATAAATGACATGAAATAAAAATTACTGATGTATTAACCTTTGAATGACAGGTGCGGGCAATTAAAAACTTTAGTAATCAATTGTATATACTGTTTCCCTTCATTGTCATCACCTTCCATGGATTTCAGAAATGAAACACCATGAACAACAAAAATGACAAAATTAACCTTCCTCGTCTCAGTAGACAGACAATTATCTTCCTGAGTTTTGCACTTCATTCTGCTCCTTAACCTTGAACTATCTGATTCCCTGATAAGCAAATCACAGAGACGAATTAATCTAAATGGGCAAAACTATATGCCTCAAATGAAAATGCTGGTCAAATAGGAATTCAGACCTGATAATGAGTTCTCCATGACGGACACCTTTGGTCATCCAACACGTTATCATATCAATGTTTTCAGACTTGTCATCACTCAAACTTCTGGTATCGTAAAGACAGAAAGAAGTCGACCCTCTTGGGATCATATATTCTTGAAGAAAGTAGGTCCCATCTCCAACAAATGGTTTGTCTGCTTCAGAGAAAAAATTGATTAAAAGTTGAGTAAAATATAAGATTATCTAGTAGCAAATAATTCAAAGTGAAGACTGCTTCTCCACAAATTGACATTGTAACAAACCAATGACATAACAATACATGATACTTGAGCTCTTTCTGATGCAAACTTGTCATCTTCAAATATTCTTGAGATTTTGTTTATAAGACTGCTTTTTCCACACCCTTTTGGACCAACCAAAAGGAGTGTTGTCGTTTTTGGCACATCATAGTCACTGCCCACATTGTCAATCCATGCTCCAGGGACATAGCTGTTAATGTCAAGCAACCATATCAAATCAGGCCACAGAAACCTACTTTTAGTCATCATGAACAGAATATTGTAGAAGTTTCAGCTCAACCAAATATACTGACAGAACTATTGTGGCATGAAAGGCCAACATAAAGGCTTACAGATATCAGTTATATCTGTTTAAGAATACTGCACATTGCAGCCACTGGTTAAATGAAAACTGACATTTACCTGGCAGGTGAAATATAAACCAAATATAATTACAGAAATATTAAGTTAAATAATACCGTAGTAAAAATGTCTCCCATGTCACAAATTTCTTCACCATGTTCAATTTGAAGAGAAATCAAGCACTGAAGGACTAAAGCAATTGTAAAGAGGTTTCTAAACTCCAAAGTCCATATCACTGAAAGTGATGTGCACACTCTAAGAAAAACTGGAAATCAACAAGCCAAAACAATTTGCAGTTTAAGCAGATTCTATATGCAAAATGGTTTTGTCTTGACAACCTTAGATGTGAGAAAAATGTAGTCCTCCTTGTATGCAATGTTCTGGTTTAAAACATAGACCAAAATATACTGACACCTATGCTCCTGGTTTCAGAGAATAAGGCTTCGATTGCAGGTTTTATTTGGCAGGTGCTACAATGCCTTTCAATTGAATTCTTTACACAAGTAATCTTAATTTCTCCCTAACAATGAAGAAAAATGTGCCTTAATTGTTACTCCAACCTTTCTTGTATTGTAAATCAAACAGAAAAAAAATTAAAAATGCTCCCGTACTGGTGCAACAGTGCATGAAAAAATGAATTTGAGCCAAAATGAACACCTCAAAATCTTGCTCTTGGCCTCATCCAGGATTTTGCTGTGAACCCGCAATGGATCATAACTCTGCAAGACCTCTGAGTAAATATTGCGTCTCCTCCTTTGATTAGCTTCAATCTCCAAAGAAGAGGTAGAGAAAGGACCAACTTGGTCGAGTTCTCCAGAAATCAGCCGATTATCTTGGCTGACTCTCCCATCCTCGACCTTCAAGCTGAAGTCAGCCCTCAGACATTTGAAACCAAGATCAGATTCATTATTTAACATCTATTAACAACCTAGAAAAAAATCTGAGAAAAGAAAAGAGATCATCTCATTGCAGGAAAATTTGTAGAAAAGAGATAGCAAAGAATAGAAGGAAATACCTGGGAAAACTGAAGGGTTGGGATGGCAGTGATGGGTTTAAGTAATCTTGGTCCATTGAAGGTTTTTCCTCTAACATGTTTAACGTTCGCAAATATCAATACCGATTATGTGACAGTATCAAAAGGCAAAATGCGTACCAGGGGGAAAAACTAAAAAGAACAAAGAGAGTACCAGGAGTGGGAACGGGAGGATTGATCTGATGACCACCCATGTTTTGCTTGCTTGATTGTACTTGGCTTGTCTTCTGTCCGAACTGAAAATCTGATGGAAGTAACTTTGTATTCTCAATTCATTGCCTTATCAAGTCCCGGTGAGGACCTCAGGTGTGAAACCTGACACGGACTTTCCCAAGTCAATTTAGTTTATTGCAAGTACTTCCAAAATAAATGTCGTGAAAGTTTTACTAGGCCTTTGACTCGATTGCCAAAATCTTGCCCTGCGTACTTTTGTGCACATCAATCATTACACCTCCTTTCTAGAATATGAGATTAATCAGCACATAAAATCCCATCGAAACCAATTCCTTTCACCGCCTGATTATGGTCTTAATAAGATTAAGACTCGGAGTGCAGCCTAAGCTAAGCCATTAGATTGCTAGCAAAACATGGCCGTCTCGTCCCTGATCCCACCAACCATACTTCAGTTTATTTTATTTTATGCCTTCAGCTGAAGTTGCTTTAGCCATAGGCGGAGGAAATTAGCCTTTAAATATCTCAATGTCCCTTATTGTTTAATCAAATATGCTTTATACAACTGAACCACCATCAGTATTTGGTTTCCATCGAATATTAGAATTTTGTACTGTATATTCTCTTGTGACAAAGTGTCACAATTCCAAATTTACGAAAGGCAGAACAAGTTGGAAGGAGAGCATTCAGCTTAAAGTTCTATATCATGCTTATCAATGGATTACATTTTCCGCTACTTCAAAGAGAATCCAGCTTTACATTATTAACATAACATAGTAATAATACCAATACTGACAGATCGAGTAATCATCATATTAACATAACAATGTATTAAACCAATACATTGTCAACCTTGGAACAATACCAAAGCTTATTCCAATCATTAAATAGATTGGAAATCCACATGCATCACAAAGATAAAACCATTTACATATACAAAATCGTTCAAAGAGAATGCATTTACGTAGTGTATGAACTTGATTGAAAGGTATTGAACTAGACAAAAGAAGCTGACTTTAATTAATCCTCCAACCACATGTGCCGTATAGCATGCCAATCTATGTGAAATTCTGATTTGTGAGCATGTCTCATTTTCAAATGTTTCACGTAAGCTGCTACTATGGCAATCCCCAGCATTGCTAACAGATATGTGCATGCTGATAGAAAGACTTTGTATACCTGCATGAGATTATCATAGCCATTACTTGGCAACAAAGATTCAATAGCAGCCAAGTAGAGATCTCTCAAACAAAATAATTAATCAAGTATCACCATTGGGGCATCATACTTCGACATCACGAATAATTACATACATATATTGCATGTCCAGAGTGCACAACAACACAAAAGCTAAATGACTTGCTTATTCACAGCCTAATGAAGATTCCTAGAAAAATTCTGGATCAGAGCAAAGCACTTCCCAAGAAATTTGAACCACTATGAAATCAATCAAAATAAGCAGGCATATCAATTATCAGGAAGGCCAGGTAGAGATCTCTCAAACAAAATAATTGATCAAGTATCACCACTGGGGCATCATACTTAGACATCACGAATAATTACATACATATATTGCATGGCCAGAGTGTAGAACAACACAAAAGCTAAATGACTTGCTTATTGACAACCTAAGGAAGATTCCTAGAAAAATTCTGGATCAGAGCAAAACACTTCCCAAGAAATTTCAAGCATTATGAAATCAACCAAAACAAGCAGGCATATCAATTATCGGCATGCTTTTTCAATCGGAGTAAAACAAAAATACAGCCGGTCAGAACATCTTAACCATCATTACGGGTGCAAGAAAGACCATATCGTTTCCATTACCCAGTTCTTGCGTGGAAGATTTCGATCTGCATGCTCCAGTGAATAGCGCAACATATCAACAATTGTCAACTCAGTTGCTGGATCATGGCTGTCTGCAATCTCAAAGGCTTTCATTCAATCCCTCGATGTAATCAATTGCATAAATCATTGGGTGGCAAAGAGTTGTTTAATAGAGTATGAAAAGATAGTAAATGACTTGATGAAATAACCTGGAATGTCAAAAATTTGTTTTGCGGGTGGAATACCCAGCAGCTCTCCCAAATGAACACGGACACGAACACGATCAGCAAGTGAAAGTAAATCCCCATGTGTGATAACCACAGCAGGTTTATCATCTGAAAAAAGAAGAAGCATTTAGCAAGTTGATCACCTGAAAAGACAAAGTCAAATTGACTCATCCTGAAAATAAAAAGAAAAACCAATAAGGAATAGGAGAGTAAAAAAAAAATGCATAAGATATAAGATGAAACATTTAACTATAATTCAACATGGTTGCCAGCCAATCAGTACTTTTTTTAATGAACTTAAAATTTCACTTTCTTCAGATTGCAGCCAAAAACTAAAAGAGACCAACATTATTTCCTAATGCAGCAAACCCTCTAAAGCTTGACGATTAATTCTAATTGAACTGCAAGTTACTTAGCAAAGCATATTTTGGTATAGCCCCCAAGAGCTCTTGTATCCTTGATTGTGAAACTTGAGGAATTCTTGCCAGTAATCTCTCATGTCATACAAGCAAGGACAAGGAGATCAACTTGTATTTATCATCACTTGCTCCAGTTGACAGTATACATGCTTTAACAGGCTTTCTGCCCCTTGATGAAATATCCCCTTTCTTCTTGTATCCTTTTCTTCTTTCTGGTTTTCTGTGGGCCAAAAGTGATGGGTTAAGGGGTTGTGTCTCATAGCCCACTTCTTTCTTGGAATCAACTTTCCTCCTTTACTGTATTCATTCCCCATGTCAAGTATTATTAACTGTTAGCTTCTGCCTTCTTGCTTACATTCTAAATCCAGTGAACATAATTTAACCAAGACAAGAAAAGCAGGAAGCCAATTATTGACGGAGTCCATAATCTTAAGTCTTATTGATGAACTCCACAAGTGACATGAAATAAAAACATAATAACATCTCTGCACCTTTAAATGACAAGTATGGACACATGAAAGCCCTGGTGATCATCTCCATGTATTGTGTCTCATCTGGGCCATCACCCTCCATAGATTTCAAAACAGTAATCCCATCAACAACAAAAATGACAAAATTAACCATCCTGGTCTCGCAGGACTTCCAGCTTCGCTCTCGTGTTTTGCACTTCATTCTTCTCCTTAAACTAGATTGATCTGATTTCCTGATTAACAAATCACTGAGATAAATTAATCTGAAAATAGGCAAACTTCCATGCCTGATAGAAACTACTCTGAAAAGTTAAAACATGCAGACCTGACAACAAGTTCCTCATGACGAACACCTTTTGTCATCCAACACTTAATCATATTAATGTTATCAGAAGTGTCATTACACAAGCTCCGGGAATCATAAAGACAGAATGAAGCTGAACCTCTTGGGATCATGTATTCTTGAAGATAGCAGGTCCCATCTCCAGCAGACAAATTAACTGCTTTATGGAAAATACTAATTTAGGGTTGAGGATAATATAACAACTACATCTACTTTGCCAAAACAATTAAAGTGATTCTCCATGAATTCAACAGCTATAAACAAACCATTGAAACAACATTACATGATACTTGAGCTCTTTCTGGTGCAAATTTGTCATCCTCAAATACCCTTGAAATTTTATTGACAAGACTACTTTTTCCACACCCTTTTGGACCAATCAAAAGGAGTGCTGTTGTTTTCGGAACATCATAATCAGCTGATTTCATGCCACCAACATTCTCAATCCATGCTCCAGGGACATAACTGTTCATGTCAAACAACAAATGTCAATTAAAGGTAATACCAACTCTACCCATCATGAACAACAAATACTGAACTTCAAGCACAATAAAATATTCTGAGCATACTGCCCTACATATTGAATTGTCAGTATATATAAAACCCAATTTTAGCATACCATGCACTAGACCTCCAATTAAACAAAAATGGACAATTGGTTGGCATGTAAACTAAGCATCAAACACCTGGACAAAAAGAGTAAATTTTTGCAAGATGAAATTTGGCATTAAATCATTAAGTAGGAACTATAAGAAGGTTTCAGAAAATCCACATTCCAGAGTTCATGTTATTTCAAATGGTTTGCATTCTGCAAGAAGCATCTGAAATCACAAAGCAAAATAATTCGTATTCCAAATGGATTGTTGGTTAACTAATTATATCACAACCTTGGATGAGAGGGTAAAATCCTTTTGCTTTTGAAATGCAAATAAAAATCTGATATTTCTGCATTTCTACTAGCTTTGAGAGAAGAAAGCCTCAAAAGCGATTATACATTGCAATGTTTGATTTTATTGCTTAGGTACAATCAAACTGAATTCTTCCTGGTCATATGAATTGTTATATCGAGTTCATGCAAACAACTTTGCTTTCTGGCATCAATTAGAAACTAAAAAAAAGTAAAGTTAAAAGCTCAATTTATCCCATAAAGAACAAAATTCTAAAACCTCTAGGGTTTGGACAGATAAGGTTAAAACCACTATTCTTTAGAGAATTCAAATTCTATTTCTTGTCCCAAGCACAGTACCTTTGCACTTGAAAGGAAAAAAAGAAGGCTATTTTCTGAAAGAAAATGAAATTGTGCTAACATGATTACCTCAAAACCTTGCTCTTGACCTCATTAAGGCTCGTACTTCGAACCTGCAATTGATAATAACTGTGCAAGACCTCTTTGTAAACGTTATGTCTCCTCTTGTCATCAGCTTCAAACTCCAGAGAAGCAGAAGAAGAAAATTGAGGAGCCAATTGACCAAATTCTTCATAAAGCAGCCTATCCACTTCCTCTTTTCCATGTTCAACCTTCATTCCTAAATCGTCCCTGGCCCAGTTTCACCAACAAAAGTAAATTGATCCCAACAAAATTATAAAGGTTGAAATCATTTAATCATTTAAAACAGAAAAAAAAAATCAAAACAAAATACCTGACTAAAGTGGGGTTCTGGGAAAACAATGATGGAAGTGGGAAATCTTGGTCAACGGAGGGTTCATCCTCTGCCATGTTCAAATTTTGCAACAAGATCAGATAAAGGGCTGAATAATAAAACATTAAAAAGAAACATGAAGTCAAACCCGAAACAGATAGAGAGAGTGTTTCGATACCAGAAGTGAAGGTAGGAGGAGTGATGGTCTCACCACCCATATCTTGCTCGACTGATTTTCCTTTGCTTTTGAGAGTGAGGTGTGTATTTATGAGTGAAACAGGAAGGAGAAATTAGACCCTTTCCGTGTCTTCCTGCGAAGGTGAAAGAGTTGGGAATGGCAGTGGCACTTAGACCCTTTCCCTTGGTTTTTGCTGGTTTTGACCTTTAGATATAGATCAACATGAAATATGAATTCAAATAAAAGTCTGCAACTATTTCTTAAAACTCGTCATAATAATTTTATCAATAATTAACCATTTCTTTTATAAGTTTGTTATTAATAGCAATTAAGTTTTAGACGAAAAATTCAGATTAATTTCCTTCAGGTCTGTGTTCATATCTTTTTTTTTTGTGTGCCTGAAACTCCCCATTCAATATGATCTGATATTATTCTCTTGGGTGACCAGTGGATCATGGGTTATATACAATAACGCTCCAAACCATTTTAAGACTCGAGTTGAACTCTTAAGTTTGAAATTCCAAGGAATTGGAGTTCTATGCCCCCCCGACATTAGGAAATGAGGATTAACATAATCCCGAAAATGGAATATTGTGAACTGAAACATCAAGTTGGCATTTATCAAATCACCTTGAAAAGGATATTAAGATAATAATACAAATTATCTAATTAGAGTTATAATATAATATTATTATTTAATTAAAGTAAAACAGAGTTTTGATATAATACTATTATCTAGTTAAAGTTAAATTATTAATAAGATTACATATATATATATAAAGAGAGAGAGAGAGAGAGAGAGAGAGAGAGTTGACTCCAAAACAACTTCTTATAAAACGGGATTACCTTCTTTCTATTTTTTCAGGATAATACACATAAAAAATGCTGAGCACATTAAGGTTACAATATGTTATTCTATCTATTGACAAGCTCTTAGCAAACCAAAGTCACACTATACTCATCTCAGGATCTTTATCCCAGGGTCTTCAACAAAACCTGAAGAGGATTCTCAGAGATGGCACAAGCAAAACAAAACCCCGTAACCAGAATCACTTTCAGGCAAGGAAATCAAAGATGAGAATCACTGCAATTCAAGCAGAGTGTTTCACATCAAGACCCCAATTGTGATGAGCAACAGACAGGCTGGGGGGTGACACTGTGTTTTATCTTTCCATATAAGACCAAGGCTTGGAAAGCAAAGTCACAGTTCAATTTGAACTTTAACTTATTTTAATCCAATTACTAAGGACTTATACCCTCTTTCATTTGAAGAACATATTTTTTCTAATGTGAAATTATGTCTCTCATAATTTTCAAAATAATGCAAATTTTTGATAATTTTGAAAATTATAGTTTTATGAAAAAACTAGCAAAGTATTCATTTATGATTAAGAACAGAAATATCTATGTTCATTGGCGTATCAAGCATTGCATGTTGTGCATTTAAGCAAACAGAGTCAGTAATCATACCAGCTAGTGTTGAATTCTGCTTATGAGTACTTGACAAAGAAGAATTATCATTAAAGCTTGTTCCATGCTCATTGATGAGTGTCATAAGTTACTATGCTCGATTCCTAGTGAGTAATAATTCAGACATGGTGTCGACGCTAATATCCTCATTCTGTTTTGGTTGTAAAGTGGCAATAGCACTATTTCCTAATGAAACAGGTCTCCTAGGATTGTGGTTGCCTTGAGTGAATTTAAATTCAGCAGGGAACCTTATCAGCCTGTAACACTTCTCCTTAGTGTGACTAATTTTGCAACAATGGCTACATAATAAATGGACTTTATTCTTTCCTTTCTCATTAACATAACTGACCATTTCAAGGATACAGAGAAAATTTAGTATGGCTCCTGCGTAAGGATGACACACACAAATCGAGACAGGGTCTAAATTTTATATTTGAGAAGAAAAATAAGTCTCACATTGAGTGGCTGTGATTGCAGGTGTAAAGCTTTTTGTGATTCTTCTCTCAAAATCAAGTTACAAGCCTCATCCAGCGTGGAAAAAGCCTGCAACATCACAATCTGTGATCTCAAAGCAACGTAGGTCTCATTAAATCCATTCAAAAACTGAAGACGGTCTTTCTGGCACTAGCCAACATATTCTTGAAGACAGCCTTGACTATATTTACAACACTGACAGGTCTAAAGTTTTTAAGTTCTTAGCATCTAGCTAAGAGAATTTTATGTGATGCTGGGTTCATATAGAAAACTGTTAAGGTGATCGGGGTGAAATAGACTCCAATAGCCATACCACAATTAAATTGTTGCACTTTGTTCATGGCACATAAAGATCATCAGAAACCCTAGGCTCCCTATACCGTCACATCAATGAATCTTGATTTGTTTCCGATTGATAATGCCAACAGAAAAGATCAATTTCAGAAAACATACTGCTTGAGGTGAGTTTGGGGTTTATAACAACGGATTTGTAGCTGCCATTTAAGGGTGACCAGTTCTTGAACTCCAAGCTCACGGCTGGAGACGTTAAGGTTGCAGTGGAGGTGCGTAGCAGGGGAGAGTATGGGTATTTTTCATAGGAAAACGTCAGGGATGCTGTCAAGATGTGGGGGAGGTTGACAAGGAGCCAGGCATGTTCATAAGGGAGAGCTAGAAGCAGTGGAAGGAGTTCCTGCTGACAGCAGACATAAAGGGCAATTTGCTTACTGATCTGGTTGAAGATATGAAAGCCACGGCATAAAAATAAAAAGGTTACTATTCTATTATTGTTGAATATATAAGCTGTGGTCAGAGTTTTTTAATTTTATAAAAAGAAAAACATTAAATAATTATGATATTTTTATTATAACAATTAATAATTTATTTATTAATTTTTATTAAACCATTATAAGTTTTTATTAAGTCACGCACCAGCCTTGGAAAGCTTAAGATGTTGATGCGTTTTCTCCAACCATCTTTTGCGTTAGCAGAAGAATATGCTCTCACCAGAAGAAAAGATAAAAGAGAGAATATTCTTTATTCTATTTGTTTTTTTTTTTCCCTAAAAAATTGCCAAGAACGTAAAAGCATGAATCCGACAGAAAAAATGGCATCAGTCAGCTATTCAACTTTCTCAAACAGACAGCTATGAGCTGTAGAACCAGGTCGGTGCTACAAACTTAATGGCTAAAGCCAACCGGGAAAGGCGCGCCATAGACCAGCAGCTCATGTACCCTGCCGGCCAGCCGGCCAGCCAGAGAGAAGAGGCTTTTCAGGCCTATACTCTTCGACCTAACCACTGCGCCAAAGGCAAAAGACACACTGTCCCGCTTACGTATTCCCACATCATCAACCATTGATTTGACAACCTCTGGAGGAAATTTGTGATTAGCTGACGCTACGAAATATTGACACGTGATAAAAATTCATTACCACTGCTCCGCACCGAAGAAAATGTACATTAACCACGATGGATGTTCCACCACCAGACTGTAAGAGTACACTTTCCTATAATGAAAATTGAAATTGAAATCTGAAAAACTTATAGACCCGGGAGCTTTCCCAGGACACCAATTTTGCCTGGCCAATGCTGGCTGGCAGCTAAATTAGACAACAATAGCAGGCTATGAGAGTGCTAAATGGAACTTTACAATAAACAAATGAAATAAATACAAATGTTTTCTACAACCCCTTATTAGATTAACCAATCAACTCAGTCAGAGGTAATGACCATGCTGGAAGGGGGAGGATGCAGCCAACAATTGACGTTCTAAGAGGTTGGGCTGCAATGATGCGATTGCAAACCCAGCAGATTGCGGAACTCCAATTGGTGGATGCTGAATCGAACTGCAATGCAAAATTTTCCCCCCAAAAAGAGAGGGAATATCGGATGCCATGGCATCAAAAGATCTACTATAATGGAAGTAATGCACAGAAGGGGTGAAAACCGCATAAAAGAAACTTTCTTCTTTTTCTTTTTTATCTAGATGCACACATACATGCCACAAAGTAATAACAGCATATGCAGAACGCAGGCTCAGAAAAACTAGTTTTGGTTTATGTTATTTAAAACAGTAACTAAACCATTATAGTGTTGCAGCCGTAATTTAAGTATAAACTGCTAGACAAGATCACAGAGATTCCTCTATTTAGTGATGAGTAATGGGGAACACCTACTTTAAACAAAAAGGTAAAACTTAAAATATAAAAACTCTAGGGACCATGACAATTGTTCACTTGAAGTATCAATATACCTATGTCTTACTGCTAGTGTCACCACATACACCAGTTCTAGCATGTGCGCTAAAGAAATGAACTCACCTGAATGACAGAGATAGGGAGGATTCAACTGGTGTGTGAATTCCACTTTGATCAGGAGTAAGTAATGACCAAAAAACTGGAAGGACAAGAAGCTAGCCCATTAGAGGCAAACACTAAATAAAGAAGAAAAGGCAAATGGAACAACAGATGAACTGTGTAGCTTCTGGAAAGTTTAACAAGTTAGTACCATTAACTCAAATAAAGAATGTTACCCAGATTAAAGTTCAGAACAAAGACCTATTTCTACCAAATTTCTTTATCAGTGATCACTATTGCCAATTCCCCTTTAACCTAGTCTCCGTTTCTGAAGAGGATATTTCAGGATTGGATGAATTACCTGATTGGTCTGGATGATCTTTCAGCCTAGGGCAAAACAGTATATCCTGCATCATGAAGTTCAGCAGTTAGCTATATTTCAATAATGGTAAACAATCTGATCCACGTAAAAGATATATAATAGCCACAAGCAGCTTTGCTGAGTCTACCACTGCAAAACTCACCTCTTCCATACCTTGAGAGACATTATGTACCACCTCTGCAGGAAATAAATATCAGTCAGATTCATATTAAAAGATAATTGAATCCCTTGACAGAGGCCTGGCAAAATAGAATTTAAAGAATGATACGGTACACAAAAAAGTTCCAGAAAATGGAAATATATCCTTAAAAATCATGTAAGTCAAAGGACATTCCAAAACAATGATGTTTTTATTAAAGATGCCTTGTAGCAAATATCCATTCAGGAAGAATGCTAACATAGTTTTAAATTATAACACCAAAAAGCATATGAAATTTGTAATGAGGAGAACTACATATCTTGCAGAATACTCCTTCCTAAGTGGAAAACAGCAGAAAGGATTTCTAGGTTTATCTGCTTCCATCTCTCCATGAATGTCTAAAATCTCTGCCTCACCAAGTACTTGTGGCAGGCACCAAATCCTGAGTTCTAAGACACCCCTCCACTATTCCCCCATATTCACCCAGAGAATACCAATAAAATATGCCTTCCCATGCCACATATGTATTTATGCAGTGCAGTTACTGAAATTTATGAGGCATCAGTAGCTAATGAAACACTAGACACAGGCTGTACAACAATATTACCCAAGTTTGAAACACTTGGTTTTACTGCAAGTGTCAAGCCCAGAAAGCAGTCATCAGGTTCAGTGTCGAAATCCCATAGATTCAACTCAAGATTTGGCTCCGCCCCTGCAGAATAGTACAAAAAAATATTAATAGATTGAACCAGAAAAAAGAGAAGAGAAAATGTTGTTGATCACTCGCATGGGAACTAGTAGTGAACTTCAAAAACTCACCCATGTTGTTTAGCCTCAACTCAAGTGGATCATGCAGCAGTGGATGAGGAACCCACATATCCACCTGTCGAGGACATCTTAGAAAAATTGATCTAATACAAATAGAAATTTGAGAACAACTCAAGAACACATATTACATTAAAAAAAGGATGCTGCAATGCCTGATCTGCTGTTGGCCTCCTCAATGCGTCCCATGAGCAAAGTTGCTACATACAGTCAAACTAAAGGGTGTAAGGCATTAAAATACAGCAAATGTCAATTTGCTAAATGCTACTCAACCACAATACTGACCATGATTAAATCAACAGCCTCTGAGCTCGCATTGGGAATGATATCTGATAGGTTGGTAGGTAAAATCTGCCCAAAAAAATATAATGAATAAATAAAATAAAAGCAAAGGTCAAAACATAGCAGATAATAGATAACCAATAAATATAAAGAAAAAAAACCTACCTCGGAATAGCTAATATTGATTAGACGAGAGATGTTTGTTGCTTCAGGGAAAGAAGTCCAATCTGGTGCACCCAGAACACAGCATATCTTGTACAGTTGATCTATTTCACTGCCAAGAGATGAAAGTATTACCATAAGAAAAAAAAAAGTTATGCTATACCTTTCTTTTACTTCAGTGGAAAAAGCTATACAACAAAACTGCCATACAACACCGACAAAATTATGTATGAACCAATAGCAAACAAGAATAAAAGTAGTAAATAAGAAACTTGCATGGAAAGTAAAAATATTTATCTTAGGATCAGAGCACTGCCAAGATTATTATGCATAAGGGTAACAATATTCCTTCCTAACATCTATATTTACGCATCCCCATCCTTGCATGCATGCATGCATAATCATGTATATACCCATAACAATAGTATATAAAAACAGCAAAAGACCCTAGATATTTTGTCCATATGCCAAAAATGATCCTAGATAAGCATTGGTAGGTAGAATCAATTTGTTTCAGGTTAAAACTGCCTACAGGACATATGAATATAATGTAGAACAGAAACAGCAATAGAACAGACAACAATCAACAATGTTGCGCTGACTTTTTCTAGGCATGCATTGTTAGGTTATTGGACACATACAATCAATCAAACTGGTAATTTAAGCCATTGAAATGACCAACATTTGCAATCTTCACTAAAAATCCAGCCGAATTACCAGAGTCAAGCATCATAGGACATCCCAGCTTTATAACATGAATCATAAAAATAACTTTATCAAGACCAAAACTTGGAAGCCAATTTCAGGAATATATTGAAGTTAGTATATACTACTATATATATAATACACACTGGGACCCATGGTTATAGAATGTGGACATAGAAGTATTTGCATTGCATGGGTATGTTTATGCCGTGAGAAAAGATATTTGTAACCACAAAAGGATTGCTGTAAGTTAAATCATTTTCCACCAAAATTAAAAAGAGAAAAAGGTGGAATACTATATCACCTTTCACCAGGGAAAATAGGAGATGAAGTGAAAAGCTCTGCTAATATCGCACCAACAGCCCACATATCTGTAAATATTACCATTATAAGGCATCATTCAAGCAAAACAAAACATGGTATAGATAAATCTGAAAGTAACAAATTTACTGGAAAGAAAGAAAAGCTCAATAAATAGAGTTAGCATGGAAAATATGAAATCTCATAAAGGTGAAGTTCTGAATTGGTCCCACAACACCATAAAAGCTACTAGAAGAAGATGTGCATATGCATAGAAACAGACACACATAGACAGAGAGTCAAGTCTTATGCACATACCAATTGCAGGAGTGTAAGAGGAGGACTGCAATAAAACTTCCGGAGCACGGTACCTGACATAAATAACCCACAAATGATAAGATGAGAAAAATTAATCCTGTCCAAACAGGATAGATAATGAACCAATCAATGAGATTGCACCCACACGGTGTGAACATCAACAAGCATAAATCCAAAGCAAATAAGATAACACCACTTCATATTACTTACCACCGTGTGGAAACATATTCTGTATAAGGAGGCATTGATGATACTTCTCTAGCCAGTCCAAAGTCAGCAATTTTGAGAACATCCTTTGTCACCAGCAGGTTCTCTGAAAAAAGCACATACGTTGCTATAGAGATGTCCACAATTCAATGAGCAAAAATGACCATGAAGATGCATATAAAAAATTTGAATTACAGGAAAATTTACCAGGTTTCAAATCTCGATGAAAATATCCATTTCTATGCATGTGAGCAAGTCCTTGCAGCATCTGAGACATGAAGCTCCGTATCTCCCCCTCTGTAAAAGGTCTTTGTCGCTCTCTCATGATTTGGTAAAGATTATATTCCTAAAATGACGTTTAATTCAAGCTCTTACCAAATGAATTGGCAGGGAATTTGTTCAACTTCATGCTTGCTTACAAATAAATCACATATCACACTATTAATTACTTCAATTGAAGACCAAAATAAGCCAGTTTACAATGAATTACCCAGAAGTCTGCAACAAATGTATTATTAATGTCTGAACAAAAGAGGCATTATCACAAGTGAGTAAATCAGCAGGCAAAGGCAGCCATTTTACAATGATTTACCCTTTATCACCAGGAGAAACCAAGATATTTTGTTGAACATGGACATCAAAAATTGGAGGATTTTTTTAAGTGTTGAGGGGAAAGTAATGTGAGTATCAGCACAACTCTTTCACTAATATCAATTATAGCATCCTGTAAAAGTCATCCATAGATAGTTTTGGTGAAAGAAAGGCCCATCTTCCAAATTTTAAACAAGATATTATGGAGTTTTCAAATTCCACATCTACTCTGAACATTTAAACATTGTAATTGGACAGATCCATTTTAGCGTCATGCCTGTTTAGAAAATGATTACAAACTGGAATTTGTAACTAAACATCATGGGAATCCACTAATTTGTTGTGTAAAATCATACAAAAAGAGTAAGTTAGAAACATAAGACATTGACCATTCTTCTTGATGTTCCAAGCTCCAGTTTAATCATAGTCATATTCCTAATATTTATATCAATAAAAAATTATGAAAATAAATTGCAGCATACTATTAAAAACTCAGAGAGTGAAATTACATAGTTAATTGGAAGATAGAATTGTAAAATGTCATGCTTTCACTGATAATAATGTGAATTTTGGAAAAAAAAAAAAAAGGCTCCCTCACCATGTACTCAAAAATGAAGAATAGTTCATTGTTTTCCCTGACAACCTCCTTTAACTTTACAATATTAGGATGGTTTAGCTTACGAAGGGCCTGCAGAGAATAAGTTACTCATACCATCAAGAAAATGCGTGTATGAATGAATGATGTATGATAAATGGAACTTGATTAAGGCTTAGACAAAAAGCAAAGGGCTCTAAATTCAAGGAATTATTATGGCATACCTTAACTTCTCGTAAATTCATGCACTCTTCCCAAAAGTAGAACTTTCTTTTCATTTTCTTTACAGCAACCTAGATTTCAAACATTTACAAAAAGCAACGAGGAACAACAACTCAAGGAAGTTTCAAATTTAGTAAATTTAATATTATTTTGGTCAAACTTAAACATGAGTATATACAGGAAAAACATATCAAGACAACCACTCACAATAGACTGAGATTAGGGTTTTCATCCAAGGTCTTCCTAACGATCACTGTCAGTAGTTCATGAACCCTCATTGACGTGAAACAACACCAGACATCATTTTCCAAAGTAAATCAAGTACATCAAATCTTGAAAGAGTAAGCCACACAGTTATTTTTTATTTAGCTCCTAAGTTTTTCTAACCTTGTATTTTATATATATACATACATATGGTATTCTAATATCTCATGGCCTGCATATATCCAACCCACTTGTAGTCCTGTAAAGTCAAAGTTTCAAGCACAGAGTTTCATTTCATACATTGCATATCCATTAGGCTTCAGAGCTTTAAAGTCTCGTTTTAACTTTTCCTGTAATAAACAGCTCACCAAGCTTGCCAACCCCATCCTCCAAGGAAGGAGCTGGGGGTGGGAAGGCACACATGCCCAGGTGCATACAGAGAGGGATTATCAACTGAGGTTCAGATATTCCAAGGTGAATGGGCAATAAGATATAAATTTTAAAGTAACCACCAAATATTAGCAGCTAGTAGATGAAGGATTGACCAACAAAAATATAGAGTTCACTAACGATTCAATTTCTCAAATTGACTTAAAAACAATCCTATACTCGTCAAAGACACCCCATTTATGTCTGGGGTAACTTAGGAACTTGAATGAATGAAACTCTGCACCACTCATCATTTGCTATCTCCTAGGCATTATGGTAATTTCAATAATCACATAAGACCAAGTACAAATATTCCTGCTCGTCAAAATTAGAAGCAATTTATTTGGATTTTTTCATTATTTTCATGCCATGGTGAAGGAATTTTCCACGTGCAGCAAAGAATATACACATTAATCATAAATAACTTCAACCATAGGTGAGGAAGAAAATGGGCACAAGAACAATATCTTAATGACAAATACAGGAAATGAAAATTATGTAGTTGCTTAAACTGAAAGGTAAGAAGCAACAGGTGGAGTAACTTCCTTACAATCTCAAATGTTTCTACATTGAAGGCTTTGAACACACTACCACAAGTACCATCTCCAAGCTCCTCCAAAATTTTATACCTAAGTGAAAAGAGACAAAATTGCAAGGGATAGTGCCAAAAACATACAAGGCTTCAAATGAAAACTTGAGAAAGCTACCCAGGATAAGAGCAGTGGCAAGAAACTAACCTTTCCATTATTGCAGTTGCAGCAAATTACAATCAACAATTTGTCAATGTACTTCTAACAACCTCCAAATAGAGGTGTCTACTGTATTGACATAGACTTGATCACTAGCTTGCATATACGGTTTAGTGCTAAACTGTAGCATGAAATGTATGATGTTGACAGGAACAGACTTCTCATTGTAAGAATGATTGAATATCAGCCAGAAAATTATCAACATTCTCACATGCAGCTTCTACAAGCTGCGGCCAGCTCGTATCATCTAAAACCAACGAGTCTAAGAGACCTCCAATAGAATTCCAGTCAAAGAGTTGAACTTAGTGGCTTGGTCCATTCTCTTTACACTCAGCTTAAATGATGCCCCATAGATAAAAAACCAGGGTGGGCTGTAAACAATGATTAATAAAAATCAATATAACTCGTAAACACCAACTTATTCATCATAATGTAAAGAAAGAAACTGACCAATACACACACAGCAACACTTAGACTCAGTCTTATAAGGCTTGTATACAAAAAATACAAAACAAATTTAAAGAGATTGTAAGATCGTGGTTTAGACATTGGAAGAAATGCAGACTGAGGACTATGGATCGACTTTTATGTGGTCAGACACACACAAGCCTTAGATTTTCTGTCCTTTCCTGCTTTTTTCCATTAATCAAACAAGGAGTTTCAAAACCAATGAATTCTTTGGATTTCCAAACAACCAGAGTTGCGCAAGAAATATATCAGTGAATTCAATCAGATCTCCCAGATGTGAAGATATTATTACATAGATTTTTAACAGCTTAACCATATAAATTTTTTTTAAAAAAAACACACCTAAAACGATCATAACACAAAAAGAAAAGAGAAAAGGCCGCTAACTTGTTGAGTCAAGTCCCCCATTTTCTAAATAGGAAGCAGATGAACCAAATCCATTTAAATCCAGAAAATAAAATAAATCATAAAGGGGAGGGGGGCTTTCCTTGAATTAAAGAAATATCATTGCAATCAAAAAAATTTTTTAGAGAAAAAGGAAAACAATATGCATTCAAATAGCAACTAAACCAATGTTATGTCTGCTTAGCAAAAAAAATACAATAAAACCATATATTCAAAACTACTTTCAGTTTCCTCACGAAAAAACTCAAAAAGGCACTTTTTTTTTTGTTAATAAAAAAAGGAATATACACATCTTCAACTATCAATTTGTCATCCCACGAACACCACCACTCAGCTATGCCTAATTCCATAACATAGGCCACAGTAGAATTTGAATCAGTCTTCTTTTCTTTGACCACCATTATATAAAAAAAAAAGAAAATTAAAGAAAACTATCAAAAAATTTCGACAATTCTTCCCACTCTCCTTTTTCTAGGGAAACAAACAGATACTAAAACGAAAACTTCAACTACTTTCCAACGTGCAAGAAAAAGAGAGGTAAAAAAAACAAATATCGAAACAACAATTCCGAATATACAAAAATCATATACAAAACTTTTTTCTAAAAAAATAGAAGACCGATAGGGAGAAAGAGAGCTTAAACTCACCTTCCAAAACCAAAGCGTCAAAAACATCTAAGGAAGCAAGAAACAGAAACAGATCGCCAATGTATAAGCGATGTCGTTTAAAACAAGGAAAAGGAAGAGTTTCAGAGAGAACTTTAGAGAGAGAAATTTAGATTACTGGAGAAGCCATAGGAGAGAGAATTCCGCAGAAGAAGCGAAGGAGAAGGAACCAAAGAAAAATAGAATAATAATAAAAAATTAAATATAAAAGGATAATTTTAGTTTTTTTTTTTATGTTTTTTAGATTTTGTTGTTTTGAAAAATTGAAACGAAGAACAATGCTTGGTTGTGGTGGGGAAGGGTGGTGGTCCCCGAGATCATATAATATTATTTTTCACAGAATTACTAGATTATCCCCCAACTACTTAGTATATTACACGATTGCACTTTTTGTGACAAGAGTGCCCCGAAGGGATGGACAAGGAGTGACGTCGACGGTGACATAAATGCTCGCATCTAGTGCGGGACCTAAGCGTCATTGAAGGATCCTCTTATGGGTATTCTCGTCCGTGGAGAATTTTATGTTCGGGTTTGGCGTGTGATTGACACGGATCGGATCAGGCTTATTCCTTTGTCTTCATTCGGGTCTAAATCAAAAATGGGTTTTTCTTGAGGAGTGATCCCATTATCAAGGTAGCATAGGGCATTCATGCTTTTGTGCTTAACAGCTGACACGTTGATGCATGGAACATCTGGAAACTAAGTAGCTATTTGGCCGAGAGTAATTTACCGTTAAGCCAAGCCCAATTCCATTAACATTTAATTATTATTTCTTTTTCTTAAGTTTATTATATCTTATTTTTATTATAAAAATTTACACTTACTATTGGAATTGTTCCGAAAATAAATTTAAATTTTAACAGAACAATTAATGAATTTATATTAATTATAAATAATTTATAAACTAAAATATATTATTAAAATTTATTATTTATGATTACATATAGTATGTACTTTACGACTATTATCTTATTCTTATTTTATCTTATGATAAGTAGTAATTTTATTATTCAAATTCGATTATAAAATATTTTAATTATATTTAATAAGATATAATAATGTAAAGTATTTGATTATAAAATATTCATTGCCATCTTTATATTTGTCCTAACATATGAAAGTGTTTCCATAGTTGAAAAATAAAAGTAATGTGTTTGGTTGGTCAAAATTTTAAGATTATTAACTCATATGAAACTCCTATTTAAGCTTTTAGCGGAAATCATAAATCAAAATTCTTCAAAACAAGTTGTAATGTATAATAACAAATAATTAATAAAATTTATCTATATTTACACGCTACCCTTGAATAATTCATAAAATTATAAAGAAAACTATAGTTTTTTCACATTCAATTTTTTTACTGGGGTCAAATTTGTTTCTTAATTTAATTTAACATATTGTTTTAAATTAATAAAAAATTATTTCATTTTGTTAATTTCTTGCACTCAAAAATAAAATAAAGTTTTTTATTTATTAAAATTAAATAAAAAAGTTAATCAAGTTTTTTAATATCTTAGAGCACTTGTGTATTAAATTTGTCAAACATTATTTAACTCTTTTTTTACCGTACTTTTGGAACAGTCCTACTAACAAAAAAAAAAAACTTGATTAACTATAAATTATTTGTTTTCTGTTATTTATTCACAATTATCGAGTTTGAGTCGAATTTTATTTTTGAGTTTCAACTTTCTACATTTCAAAATTTGAGGTTCTAAAACTATAAATTATTTTATGTGGTGATTATCGACCTCTAAAATTCATTGTTTCATCATAAGTTATATTATATAACAATGCATAATTAAGTATTTGTAAAATTTACAACATTGAAATGTGGCTTTATTCTCTATTAAACCATTACACGAGACTAATTCTATTTATGTTTTTAATTTGAAAGAATATAACAATTATTACTTGTTAAGTCATAGAATTACTTAAAAATTGATCAAAATCCATCAATACAAGACAATTCGTGAGGGACCTTGGACCGCTGTTCACTCATAGTTTAGACTACAAAATTATGAGTCTATAGATACTTATCTTTGCAACTACCCCTGACTGGGTAAAACTAATAGACTACCATCATAACATGGTTTTTTTTTTTTTTTTCTAAAGTGTATTAAAGAAGGCATACATAATTTAGTGTTGATTGCAAGTTGCATTCAACGCACGTTTTTCAGAAACACAGGTGACAGAAAATGTGTTTATTTGAACATTTAAGGAAGGTTACTATCATGAATTGAAATAACTTGCTTAGCTTTCAACGTGAAACAATTCATGGATTTAGCAAAGATTAAACAAAGAAAAAGGAAATCCAATAATCCCTGCAAATATATCTAATCTCATAAGGCTAGATTGGCAAAAGATATTCATGTAAAAAATTAAGGAGGTAATAACTAGACGCCCTATTTGCTTTACCTTCAATCCCAACTATGGGAGCAAAAATATTTCCTACTACAGTCCTAACATCTACACGGGGCTTTTCTTAGGGTATGCTTTGAACATTGTCCGGATTTTATCAGATCTACAAAAGAGAAAACTGTGTTGAGTATGGACTAGATTCACCTGGTAATCCTGTTGTGAGTCTGGTTTATGGTGAGTCAATGACAAGCTGCCCAACAAATTTGGGACTAAACGGTAAATTTATTTCTCCTCTAGCTAGTGTGGGAGATCCTGACTTCACAGTTCAGATAAGCAATGATGCCAAATGAGAAAAATCATGGAGCATAAACTAGATGACTGGCCTCTCTCTGTTAGCCATTTGCTCAATCAGTTTTAGAAGCTCTATGCATTTTTCAGGTTCATCACAATTTACTAGGAACTCAATATGGGGTAATACTGCTTTTGCCTCCCCAATACTATTGTCTTTCATGAGGTCAGAAAAGAGTCTTTGTGCTTCTTTGATCTTTCCTTTGTTACGCATACAGTGGATCACTGAACAATAAGATGCAAAAGATGGAAGGAAACCGTGACTGAGAATGAGATCCAAGACCTCCAGGCACTCATTGCAGTTGCTGTTCTTGGAATGCCAATCAATGACAGAAAAACATGCCTTGTCAGGATATAAACCATCCTTCAGTATATCTTTGGTAAGATGTTCAGCAACAGCAATTCTTCCCACTTTGCATAAACCCACAACTAGAAAATTGTAGAAATCTAAAACAGACCCACTAAATTTCTCGATTTCAGCCTGGAGCTTCAACACATGATCAAGATCCATTTCCTTTAGAACATTTCTGGAAACACATTCATCGCAATTTTCAGCAGCAGGTGGTGAACCAAAATCTAGGGGACTGATAAAACTGGAGCTTCCAGCTTTAGTGGCCTTGTTTGATGAAACAAACCCTGCTAGTAGAGCAGAATAGATATGACAGTTGGGTTCATATCCGTTTTTAACCATGAAAGACGTAATATCAAGGGCATGATTTAACCTACCAGCATTAACATGTGCTTTGACCAATATAGTGTATGTAACGTGATTTGGAGGTACTCCTAAATCAGACATGAGATGCAGGATTCTCTCTGCATCGTCAACTCTTCCAATTTGACACAGGCCATTAACCACGACAGTGTATGTATAGACATTTGGAGGGCAGCCAACCTGTTTCATCAGCTTCAACATGCTCAAAGACTGTTCAACCTTGCCTGCTTGCAAAAGTGCACCTACTAAGATTGTGTAAGTCACAACAGAAGGAACTAAACCATGCTTTAGGATTTTCCCAAAAAATGCATATTCCTCTATTAACTTGCATTCTTTGCTCAGAACATGAAGAAATACATTGAACGCATGACAAGTCTTCAAACAACCATTCACAATCATCATCTTGAAAAGCTTTGATGCATCTCCAGTATTACCAATCTTGCAAAACCCATCCATAAGTGCAGTAAATGTTACTTCATCAGGATTTATTCCCTTCTTTATCATCTTACCCCAGAGCCCATTTGCAAGCTTCAGACTCCCTTGTTTGCAAAGCCCATCAATTATAGCAGTGTAACTATAACCATCAGGATTAACACCAAGTGAGTTCATCAATTCAAATATCTTGGAAGCCATATAAAAATGGCCTTCTTTGCAGAAGCCATCAATCAGAATATTATAAGTTATGCTGTTAGGCAATAAGCCATTATCAACAATCTTTCCCAAAAGGAGCATTGCTTTATATGGTTTGTTAATTTTACACAACCCTTCAATAAGCTCATTATAGGTACGGATATTAGGCTTGCAATTTCTTTTCTCCATCAAACTAAGAAGCTCAAAGGCAGAAACAATCTTACCTTCCTTACAATATCCATTAATCAATGCATTGTACGTTACAATTCCTGGATAAACATCCTCTTTTAACATCTGCCTAAACATCCCATTAGCCTCCTCAATCTTCCCTTCCCTGCATAATCCATCAATCAAAACAGTATAAGTATAAACGTTAGGCTTACATCCTTTCCCACTCATTTCACCAACCAAATCGAAAGCCTTACCAATCAATCCATGATCACACAAGGCCTTGACTAATACAGTGTAAGTCCGAGTACTTGGCTGGCAACCCTTCTCTTTCATCCCTTCTTTCAGAGAAAATGCTTCTTCAACCCTCCCAACCTCACATAAACCATGTATTAAAATCGAGTAAGTAACTGAATTCGCTCCACAACCATCTGGCTTTGACATAACATCAAGCACCCGAAAGGCTTCCTGGAGATCATTTTGTCTACAATAGCCCAACACTAAAGAAGTACTAACATGAGTACCCAATTCAAACCCAAGCTTCAAAGCTTTGGAAATGAACATTTCAGCTTGACACACAAAGCCAATTTTGGATAAAGCATTGATTATTGTTCTATAATCAATAGCACCGAGAACAAACCCTTCAGCTACCATTCTTTTATACACAGAAGATGCTAAAACACCCATATTTAACTTAGCTAAAGACACCAAAAGAATGCTATAACAAGGATAATTTAACCGAAACCCGGTCTTCCTCATCTCGTCAAGCGCTTCCATTAGCTTCAAAAGATCGTTTTCACATTTACTACAATTTTTGATTAGTTCAATTATAGCCTTATGAGCAATTTGAAATGAATGGGAGGATATAAGCAAGTTTAAGAGGTGGATTCTACCAGTTATCGGGTAGCAATACGTGGAGTGTTGACAAACCCATCGGAAAAATTGGAGAGCAAGTGAGACGTTGTCGTTTTGGAGGAGGACAACCTGCGCAGCGACGCTGGGGTTCATGTGGGAAACTAGGGATTTGAAGGTTTGGTTTGTTTTCCAGTTTGGTTGGTTGATTAAAGATGAAGCATGATGAGCCGCATCTTTTGGGGTTACTGCGGAAAAAGAGTAGAGGATGGAGGCAGAGATAAGGGCAGGAAATCCGCAGGGGAGCTTGACTACTAGTCTTTTTGTGAGAAACATGCAGAGAAAGTACAAGGTTCGGAGGAGTTAACTAGAAGGGAAAGTGAAGTACCAGTATGAGAACTGCCATGAACTGCTGAGAGAAACTGGAAAGAGGAGAGTCGGGACATGGGAGAGCGGGCCTTTTGAAGTTCAATTGTAGCCGTTGATAATTGCTTCTAGGCTTGGAACCGGAGCGTTGCCTGCTGCAAAGAGTTGTTAGTATCTTTAATCAGGTGCTACTGCCACTATAATTTTTGAATTAAAATGTTCAAAAATTGGAAATAGTATTTTTTTAAGTGGCCATTCATGTATTTTTTTTTATTTACATGTAAAATCTATGTTGTTATAAATTGGCTCAAAAAAATAATGGTTATAGTACTAAATAACTCCTTAATTTTTTTTATTTTTCCTAAATAAACTTACAATCTTTTTATTGTACCTAAATTAGCCCATATCCTATATCTAAGTTAATTCATATATTGACAGAAATATATCATGTAATCTTAATGGTTATTAAATTTATATCAACTGGCATCTTCTGCACAATGAATATTGATGCAGTAAAATGACTTGAATGAGAAAATTTTTCGTCCAACACATATCATTTCAATCTGTCAGTTTCACCATTAAAAAATATTATAAATATGAAATATATCATAAACTTAATGACTGTTAAAAGTCACGTGCATCACATATTTTTCTTTTATCAATATAAAAACTTACAATGGAAATTTATTTTGATACAATAAAAAATAAGAATTTTGTTAAAAAATTTAAGATAGTTAATATTTTATTCTACAATTTTTAAGAAGTTTTAAATTTTGAAATTTGGTCGTTTTGCAAAATACGAGATATGACAAATGCTTATTGTAAGATGACTCAAGAGGTATGTTAAAAACACACTCTAATATTTTATTTATTAATTACTTCATAATATTTTATTTATATAATATAATTCATATCCCTTCTCATAATTAAAAAAAAAATACAAACCACTTTAGAACCTCCCCTTTGGAGCCTTGTAAAATATTAATTTCTTTTAAAATGGACTTGGCAGAAAAGATTTTCTATTCCATAAATAAAAGGAATCTTTGTCCTTTTGCTAGAACCAAAATGGTATCCTTTGTCTTCATTTGCTAGAACCAGGTCTTCCACTTACAACACATAATAATAATCTTTTGAATTAAACCCTGCTGCTTTACATTCAGAGTCTAACCTTAAGCATTCGCTAAAAGCCTAAAACCATTCCATAAACAAAATTCACATATCCTAATTATCCACAGTACCAAATCCTGATTATCCCAAGTATAATCATATGTAATTTACAACAAATTCACTAAACATCGTTGTTCTAAGTACCAGCAAAAGCACCACATGAAACCCCACATTATCATTTGCATTGTTCAATTTCAACACTGACTACTTATGAATATTCACATGGCTCATAAGCAACCTCAATCGCTGAAGTGTATAAAAACCACAATACGTATTCTTCATAAACTAAGGCTCCACAATTATCTTCCCAGTGGCATGGCCAGCAATGCTCTTAGCCCAAGCATCTTCAGCCTTACTTAGGGGATGCTTTGAATCAATCACTGTCTTAAGCTTTCCCTCCTTCACCAACTTCACAAGATAATCAAGGTTCTCTTTCTTAGGTGTCGTTATCATTGGTACCAGCTGCTTCTTGGAGAAGGTAAGCTTTTTCAAAGCAAAAGTCATTAAAGCACTAGGGCCAGGAGTAATATCTATTACCTTCCCATTTGTACTCAAATTAGGCTCAAAGGTAGACCAAGGAATGCCCATTGCACAGTGGATCACTGCATCATATTTGCGACCAGAAGGGCTCTTCAGAGCTGCCCCATCAGGAGTGTTGTAGTCAAGAACTTCATCAGCCCCCAGGCTCTTGACAAGATCCATGTTACGAGCCCCACAAGTGGCTGTCACATGTGTGTTTCCAAGCTTTGCCAGTTGAACTGCATACTGACCTACGCCACCCGAAGCAGCAGTAATCAGGAGATTTACTTGCTGGCTGCTTCCGTCAAGCTTGATCCCAGCAGACTGGGTGAGTGCCTGGTGAGCTGTGAGGCCAGCAAGAGGCAAAGCTGCACCTTCAGCAGCTGATACTTCTGGAGGCCTTGCAACTGTCAAACTCTCCTTAGCCACAGCTAATTCAGCTAGTCCACCTCCAGTCTGTCATTGCAAAAATATATTCATAATAGATAATGGCCATAGCAAATGACATTAATGATGCTGAGTTGCCGATAATACAACCAGAAGATGAAATCACCATACCAGTGGCCCACATTAATAATATCTAGGTCTTCTCACAGCCAAATGCCTCACAAAGTGTTTGGACAATCACTTCCTCAGAAATGATAGTCACATAGACAAAAGTTGCATTCAAAACATGATACAGCTCAATATGAAAATTGAGAAGGTGCAAAAATTATCTGGGGCTGGGGATTTTCCATAACTTGAATCAACAAATAGGCCAGTGGAATGTCAAACATACATATGTTTCCAGAGAAAGGCTTACCATTGAAAAAGTTAATCTTTCTATCTACAAGAAAAAGCAACCTACAATCAGACATATAACAGCATTTCAAATTCCAGGGTGACAAGACACAAAGGTTTCATTTACTTTGATTCATCCAAACAGGCAAGCAGAGCAATGCTCAGCAGATGTCATGACTAGAGATAACCAAGGCCACTCATTGGAAGATTGACATGGTCATCTGAAGAGAAAAAGCTAGCACTGATCCTTGAAAATACTTTATAAGGGTCTATGAAATAATAATTTTCTTCCATTGTTGGATTCTAAAGACAACAATTCTGAAGTGGATACTTTGGCTGTAAGAAGTCCTTTTCTTCCAAGAATTGTTGGGGTTGCACTCAAGTCCGGTTGCACTAAAGTCATACCAAACTTCAGCACCTGATTAATTGACTGAGCTAATACCCAAAGACACAAATGCCATCAATTTTCCAAATTTATCTACTATGCTAGTACATTGCTAGTACTTCTTCCACTCTTCATGAGAAATATCCTTTTCTTATTATTCTCAGAATGATTGATGACACACTACCCTACAACTTGTGTCCAAAAACAGCCAGTCATTCAGATTATTACAATATGATAGTGCCTCCTCAGTGACGAGTCTGCTAGACTGGACTTCTAAACTGATTAAAAATTTGGACAAGATTAAAACCAGAAGAATAAGAATGACAACTTACAGCATGGCTAAACAAAGCCACAACTTTATCCCCAGCATTGTAATTCTTGACTTTGGGTCCAACCTTTATCACTTCTCCAGCTACATCAGTACCTGCTCCACCAAAAGTTCTTTAGCCAATGGTTGAAGAAAGGCAATCAAAAGATTAGAATAAAGAAAAGTGCAATACTTCGCAGAGATCAGTGAACAAGGAAACTGTTGATTCAAAGTTGGATACTTTTAATGTGAATTGCAATCGATATACGATAGTGAGTCACATTTACTTTTGAGAAATAAAGTCTTTACATATAGAAAAGACTAATTCCATAACAATGGGACCCCATATATTACCATAAGTTTCCCACAAGTGGTTGAATTAAGAGATCTTTTGACCAGCAATTTACTTTTGCTGGTTAATAAATACACAGATATCCCTTAGTGAACAAATAGACACATGTTTCCTACTAACAACAGCCACTAAAGCACAATCCATAAATGTATTGATGCAGATTAAATTACCATGTCTAATCATCCAGACAATATTAAACAAGTCATTATTCAGAATGCACTGCTGGGGAGTTTGACATAGTAAGAAAACCCACTTGCAAGCCAGATGTAAGTTTAAGAGTAAGCTGTTAATGTCAAATAAATACAAATATCACTCGCAAATTAAAAGAAAGAGTCTCAAGAAGATTACAACTTTGAAATGGCCACAAGAAAAAAGTAAACTACCAGGTATATAGGGGAATTTGCGAGGTAAAAAAGGCCGCAGTACTCCTTTCTGCAGTTTCCAGTCAAATGGATTGAGACTAGTTGCCTCCAGTTTTAGCAGAACTTCGTCTTGTTTAGGAGTGGGAATCGGAACCTCAACATGCTGCAACATGCATAAAAACTCGCAGCTGTTATGACATCAAGTCTCTCAGGCAGTTTTTTAAAGTTTACAAAAGCAGGAAAATGCTGGAAGCACATTTGCAAAAAAGATGTTACCACGTTGCTGTCAACGTCTCAGACCCTTTCTTAGATTCCTTAGAGCAAATCCTGAACTTAACCATTCACTTCTTTCCGTTCTAGAAATTCCAGTTTCCTAATGCCTACCCTCTCCTGAAGCTGTCAATCAAAATTTATTTCGATGACAAGGTTTTAAAACCCTTCTTCCCCCTTCCTTTGATCAATCAAGCACTAGACTACCAACCTGAATTGAAATGTCCATTTAAAAAAAAAAATGAACTGCGTATAGACCCCCCTTCTCATATAACACCACCATATATTTTTTCCAAATAAAACTTTATATTTTAATTCTGTTCTCATAAGGGTATCAAATTTTCACTAAAAAGATATTAAAATCCTTTTAATTTTCACTAAAAAAGACAATAAAACTTTATATTTAAAAACCTTGTTTTTTATATTTGAATCTTAAATTCGTAATTTTAATGTTTTATGTTTTATGATGGGGAATGGGTGGAGTTACCTTATAGAGGCCAATCAGGGTGTTGCAGATGTTCTGGGATAAGAAGATTGTTTAAAGCAGAAGAAGGGTTTTTCAAGCAAGTTTATGTTCATCTATGGGGTATGGTCACAGCAAAACTTGAATGTTTGAGTATTAACGACTTCCCTCCATGAGGAATAGCAAGTTAAAAAGAATATTGTGGAGGGATCAGCCTTAAATTAAAGAGGGTTCTAACTAAGGGGGTTCTGAAACTTGTTCCGACCTCCTCTTCATGTCTTTCGGGTGACCCTTATGAGCAGGGCTTGCTTACACTTGAGTTTAACGTCAAACTTGTTAATTTAAAATTAAGAATACTCTGTCGACACTCTAAGCATAAGTACGTAAATAAAATTTGCACCAAAATACAATTGACATTAAAAAAAAAATTCATTAAAATTGCAGAAAACTGCAAACATCATTTTCTTCGCATCACTTTTGTCAAGAAAGAGATTTCACTCACCTCAGAGCAAATCCGTAATTTTCCCCTTTTTTTTTTAAATATAACATACAAAAAAACTTGTATTCCTATTCAACTGTAATTGATTTTATTAAGCCATAACAACGTTAGTGATATTTAAGTGGCTTTTCCTCGTTCTTACTAAACTATGAAAATGTTAGCGATCATGTAAAGGTACATAAACCCATCCTACTTTATATGTTTGTGAAAAACCATTTGAAAAGGAAGAATTTGTTAAAAAATAAGATTATTATTATTATCTTTTTAGTGAAAATTATAAATCTCGTTTATCTTTTTAATAACAATTTAATAAAGATTTTATTTTTTTAAAAAAAAGGAGATAATGTTATGTGCAAAAAAAAAAATTCATGTAAAAGAAGGTTTATGTCTAGCTTTAAAAATGAACGTCCTCTCCTTCTTTTTGAGCTTTTGAACCCGGCAACTAAGATAAAATACATAATTGGAATAAAGGAAATTACCTTCAAACCAGCAGCTCCTCCGCCATAACTAGTATATTGAACCGCATGCATCCGATTCTCTGCCATTTTTTTTTTTCTGAGACGAAAGTTTGTTGCAGAGGCAAAAAAAACAGAGCCAGCTGAGAAGGACAGACACGCAAGGTGATAATAGTAACCAGGAATTCTAGATGTGGGGTCCACCTGGATAAATAGACGGATTTGAACGTTCCCGCGTCGAGAGATTTCACTGAATCTCGCGTTTTGCATATGAGAAATTGGCAAGGCTGTGAGGGTGAATATGGAAACAAAACGATCCTATAATATTTTTGTCTATATTAGTCGCCTTGGCCTTACCCCAGTATTCTTCTTTTTTCTATATATTTTGTCTTCCTCAATCAATAACAAAATGGGTTTTTGTTACACGTGGCTGCTTCTTATCAAGTAATTTGGCAGCATTAGAACCAGATAAGATAAGGTCGAAAGCTGACGTCTCCCCAGCTGCTCCGGTCCCCCATGAGGCAAATTTTGCCTTGAAAATCTAGTTTTCAACTTTGCTTTATTGAATTTTATAAAAAAGAAAAAGAGGATTGATTGTTTTTTATTCCCACTGAAGGAATGGGCACGAATTTCTTTTTAATTTTCAAAAGAAAACATCAATGATTGAAAAGTCATCCTTTTCTCTTTAATGCTTTAATTTGTAAATTTAATTAATGATTGAAAAGTCGGATTGAGAATTGGACCAATGATACTACCCATTCTTAATTTAATCGGTTCAATTTTAATAATTTTTATTAAAAAAAGAAAAACATTAAATATATATTAAATATGATTAAAAGATATAAAAATGGTTCATGCTTTAATTAGTAATTAAGAGGGTAAGAATTTAAATCTTATCACTAATAAAATTTTGTTAAAAATAAAAATTTATACTTGATGCAATGTGTAGTTTTTGTAAACTGTTAACTTGCCAAATACTACAACCTTATTTATGAAATTAAATTATAAATCTTTAAATATTTAAAACTAAATATTAATAATTTGCTTTAAAAAATACAAAAAAAAATTCCTCTCTAAATTCTTATTTTTGTTCTACTCTTTTTTATCTCTCCAACTTCATCATCTTTTTTCTCCTCTTCTTCTTCTATTAAAATTAAGTTTTCCATTTAAATTGGTATGGAATTAGGTCAATGTTTTGAATTGTGCTTTAAGGGTACAAAAGGCTGCTCAGGTGCTGTGGCCTTTGTTGGTACGGAATTAGGAACAAACTAAGAATGGTTTGTCATTGTTGGCTAAATTTTTTTGTGTATATGAGATGGTTTGATTTCTTGTTGTTCTTGATTATTGTGAAACTACCATTTTGTGTTACCATTGATTGTTTTTAAGAGGGTTCTCACGATTAATGTTTGCTCTGATCTAGATGAGATGTCACCTAAAATGAAGAAAATGACTAAAGACACAGAGGAGCATAATGTTCTTAACGAGACTTTTGTTAGGCCATATACATCAGTCACATGGGGTCAAGGTAGACGCTGTTAGTCTCAAAAAAGAGTGCTAAATGGGGTGAATAACACTTAAAAATATCTTTGAAAGAAATCTTTTGAGTTTGGAATCTTTTGAAAGAATTGAGATGGATTGTTTGAAAATTTGTTGAGATTAGTGAACACCAAGTAAAGAAAGGTTAAAAGAAATAGACAATATAAAATATTTATTATGATTCGGTCCACTTGACCTATATCCATTATCTTGATTTTTCTAATTAAATATTTTTAACCTAACTTTGCTAAAATTAGTAGAATTAATAGCTTCCACAAAATTTTTACAAAGTGAGCTTTTAACTCAAGCTCTAAACCCTTATAATAATTCTTTAGAGTGTCTTGCACACTTTAATTAGCCACCATTGAATACTAGTAAGTAGTATTGTCACCCCTTCTGGGTGAGTGAGAGAAAAATCTAATTTTCTTTTGTCTTTTTTTACTAGGGTGAAAGGAAGGGAATAGTGTTTAAAACCATCCTTGCTAGCATGTTGAAGGTTTGGCAATCCTACCTTTTTGTAAGGATTTCTCACCATGTGAACTTTTGTTAGAGGTTGCACAAACATTTATTAGACAGCTTTGGTTTGCAACAATTGGGCTTGGTGCGAGGTCTCTTAAAAGAGTTGTTTGGTGTAGTTTGGACACCATGTGGATTTTTGTTAGAGGCTGCACAAACATTTATTAGACAGCTTAGGTTTGCAACAATTAAGCTTGATGTGAAGTTTGTTAAAAGAGTTGTTTGCTGTAATTTGGACAAGGAATCAAACTTTTCTTTGTCCATAAAGTAATGACTAGATCACATATATGTGTTATTGCATTACATATAATCCAAAAACCCATGAAGAGACCATAGGTGAAAAGGTCAGTTTTAATTATTATTATTCTACATTTGTGTTTTGTTTTATTTTTATTATTAGCATCATGATACATGGTCTGACCTTTGCCATCAGACGCATGCTTGATGCCTATTTAGTAAGATTTGGTGCTAAACATGTGCAATGGGTAAAAGACATGCTTGTTATACCTATCTAGAAAAGGTTAGTGTTAGACATGTGTATTGCGTGAGACACATGCTTGATGCCTATCTAGCTAGGCTTGGTGTTAGATTTGTGTTCTGTGTAAGACACATGCTTGTTATACATATCTAGCAAAGGTTGGTGCTAGACATGTATATTAAATGAGACACATGCTTGTTGTCTTTTTATCAAAGCTTGGTGCTAGACATGTGTGGTGGGTAAGACACATGCTTGATATCTATCTAACAATGATTAGTGCTAGATATGTGTAGTGGGTAAGACACATGTTCGTTATACTATCTAGTAAG
>NW_018397255.1:11740526-11834233 GCF_002168275.2 Theobroma umbraticum | reverse complement strand
TTTGGCTTTGAAAACAAGGTGCATGGTTTGCAAATAAAGGCATTCTATTATTAACGAATCATGCTTGGCTTATTCCCTTGCATTATTCACTCACTAAGTTATACTCTTATTTTCAAACATTATGTTTTCGGTTTTCAAATACTGTGACCTAGTTCAAATTGCCATCTCAAGAGGGATCCTTGAATCTCGTTTGATATATATGCTTAGTGGTAAACTATGAAGCCTACCTGTGTCACGTTACGTTCCACTGACAAGTCTATTTTAGTAATGTAACTATAAGTGTTGGTTCACACTCTTATTTTGTAGCCAAGAATGATTTTGATGCACATAGATATACATGCACATACATACATACATGTATGTATAGCATGTGGTTTAGTGTGATAGCATGAGGGCCCACGTGGGCACATGGGTTGTGTGAGATGGATGGCATCATGACTTGATATATGTAAAAGCCAAAATGAGCTTGGTGTTTGTTGTAGAATGAAAGTACAGTTATGCATTTTGTTGTTGAAGTTTGCAGATATTTGAATATACATGTGATGGTACTATGTGTAGGTGTTCTTGACAAGTAAGGCTTATTTGGATTAAGGGGTCCTATATTTTCTTGATTCTTGCATTGGTCGTAACCTGAGATTGGGTTGTGACATTAGGGTTGCCATAGAAAGTATTAGGATCACTAAAAGGAGACTGTACTTCAATATTGTCAAAAAATAAACTTTGGAATTGCCAAGAAAAAGTCTTTAGGTTTCTAGGAAAAATTGAGATGATATTTTTGCTTCAAAATTATTGAAAAGAATTATGGGGTTACCGGAAAATTAAAACTTTAGGGTTGCCAAGAAAACTTGTCATGACAATCGTAGTTTCCATAGAAAAGACAACCCTAGAGTTGTCTTTTTTTTTTTTTAATGTCACATTGTTAACTATTGATTGATTGACTTTTATTTAATATCATAACATTCGACAGAAAACATTGGAATCTATGATGCAATAATGTTGAATTCTTCTAAGATATCGTTGGCAAATAATCAATGTTTGAGATTGAAATTTTATGAGATACCCCCTCATAAGAATGTAAAAACTTAATTCATGACACCCATATGGTAGAAAAAGAGTGAATGAAATTGATTTTTGAAGTTTGCGAATGATGATAATCAAATTGTATGATGCCAGATTGACCAAATGCCGATTTATCTTCCCACCATTGTAACCCCAAGACCTATGTCAAAGGATGTGCGGATATCAATAAAATTTCATCTGTCACATAATTTTCTTTTGTCAATATAAAGACTTTTTTTGAATAAAAGTTATACTTTAATATAATAAAAAATAAGACTTTTGTTAAAAAATTTTGAGATGGTTTAAAGACTTATTTCTTATTTTAATAAAAAAAAATACTAAAAATGGCTCCCTGCAGTTTAATCTTTTATTCTACAAATTTTAAGAAGTTGTTTTAAATTTTGAAACATGATCATACTGCGAGGTGAGAGGCAAGTTCAATTGATATGAAAAATGCTGATCGTAGGATGTATGCAAAATTAATGATTTATCTTTAAGCATTTGATTGGATTTAAGAGAAAATGGAGTAGGAGTACCTATAACTTTTTAGAACCTTCTCCTTTTTTTCTTGTCTCTTTGGAACTTTCTAAAATATTAACTTTAGAACTCATTTCAGAGAAAGAATTTTATTGTGTGTGTTTCTTCACTCCTTTTCTCCCCTTCCCTCTCTTTTAGTTTATCTCATTGGTGGCCAACCATATGATAAATCTAAGTAGCCAAAATGGCATCCTCAGGCTTCATTTGCTAGAACTGGGTCTTCCTCTTCCAACACAAAATAATAAACTTTTGAAACCCCGCTGCTTTACATCCAGAGTCTAATCTTAAGCATTTGGAAAAACCCTAAAAGCATTTCATAAACGGAGTTCACATATCTTAGTTATCTACAGTATCAAATCCAGATTATCCCAAGTATCATATGCAATTGATAACAAAATACACTGCACGGTCAGCAACATGATCTCCAAACATCATTGCTCTAAATACCAACAAAGCACAACATAAAACCCCGCATTATCATTTGCATTGTTCAATAATGAGTACTTATGAGTATGCGAATGGCTCATACGCAACCCCAATCACTGAATTGTATAAAACTACAGTAGGTATCACTTACACTTCATAAACTAAGAATCCACAATAATCTTCCCAGAGGCATGGCCATCAATGCTCTTAGCCCAAGCATCTTCAGCCTTACTTAGGGGATGCTTTGAATCAATTACTGTCTTAAGCTTTCCGTCCTCCACCAACTTCACAAGATAGTCAAGGTTCTTTTTCTTAGGTATCAGCATTAATGGAACCAGCTGCTTCTTCGAGAAGGTAAGCTTTTTCAAAGCAAAAGTCATTAAAGCACTAGGGCCAGGAGTAATATCTATTACCTTCCCATTTGCACTCAAATTAGGCTCGAAGGTAGACCAAAGAATGCCCGCTGCACAGTGGATCACTGCATCATATTTGCGACCAGAAGGGCTCTTCAGAGCCGCCCCTTCAGGAGTCTTGTAGTCAAGAACCTCATCTGCCCCCAGGCTCTTGACAAGATCCATGTTACGAGCCCCACAAGTGGCTGTCACATGTGTGTTTCCAAGCTTAGCCAGTTGAACAGCATAGTGACCTACGCCACCTGAAGCAGCAGTAATGAGGAGGTTTACTTGCTGGCTGCTACCGTCAAGCTTGATCCCAGCAGACTGGGTGAGTGCCTGGTGAGCTGTGAGGGCAGCAACAGGCAAACCTGCACCTTCAGCAGCTGATACTTCTGGAGGCCTTGCAACTGTCAAACTCTCCTTAGCCACAACAAATTCAGCTAGCCCACCTCCAGTCTGTCATTGCAAAAATATACTCATAATAAAAGATGGCCTTAGCAAATAACATAAATTATGCTGAATTGCTGATGATACAAGCAGAAGATAAGATCACCATACGACTGACCCACATTAATAATATCTAGGTCTTCTCACAGCTAAATGCCTCGCATAGTGATAGTAATATCACTTCCTAAAAAATGATAGTCACATAGACAAAAGATGATTGCATTCAAAACATAATACAGTTCAATATGAAAAGTAAGAAGGCGCAAAAAATTCTGGTGCTGGGGATTTTCATATAGCTTGAACCAACAAATAGGCCAGTGGAATATCAAACATACATATGTTATCAGAGAAAGGCTTACCATTTAAAAAGTTAAATCTTTCTATCTACAAGAAAAAGCAACCTACAATCAGAAATATAACAGCATTTCAAAGTCCACGGATGACATGACACAAAGGTTTCATTTACTTTGATTCATCCAAACAGGCAAGCAGGGCAATGCTCAGCAGATGTCATGGCTAGAGATAACTAAGCCCACTCATTGGAAGATTGACATGGTTCATTTGGCGCAAAAAAGGCTAGCATTGGTCCTTGAAAAGACTTTATGCAGGTCTATGAAATACTAATTTTATTTCATTGTTGGATTCCGAGGACAAATTCTGAAGTGGATTGTTCGACTGTAAGGAATTCCACTTTTTGTCTTTTCAGGAATTGTTGGGGTTGCATGCAAGTCCGGTTGCACTAAAGTCCTACCAAAGTGCAGCACCCAATTAATTGATTGAGCTAATACCCAAAAACACAAATGCCATCAATCCTCCAAATTTATCTACCATGCTAGTACATTGCTTGCACTTCTTCCACTCTTCATGAGAAATATCCTTTTCTGATTATTCTCAGAATGATTGATGACACACTACCCTACAACTTGTGTCCAAAAATAGCCAGTCACTCGCATTATTACAATATGATAGTGCCTCTTCAGTGAAAAGTCTGCTAGGTTGGACTTCTATACTGATTAAAAATTTGGACAAGATTAAAGCCAGAAGAATAAATATGACAACTTACAGCATGGCTAAGCATAGCCACAACTTTATCCCCAGCATTGTAATTCTTGACTCCTGGTCCAACCTTTATGACTTCTCCTGCAACATCAGTACCTGCTCCACCAAAAGTTCTTTAGCCAAGGGTTGAAGAAAGGCAATCAAAAGATTAGAAGAAAGAAAAGTGCAATGCTTCTCAGAGATCGGAGAACAAGGAAACTGATGATTCGAAGTTCGACGCTTTTAATGTAATTTGCAAATGAAATATGATAGTGAGCCAAATTTACTTCTGAGATATAAAGTCTTAACCTTTATAAAACACTAATTCCATAACAATGGGACCCCATAAATGATCATAAGATTCCGATTAGTGCCTTAACAAAGACACCTTGTGACCAGTAATTTACTTTTGCTGGTTAATAAATACAAATATATTCCTTAGTTAGCAAATAGACATATTCTATCCATTAACAATAGCCTTAGGTAACAAATAGACACATTTTGTCTATCAACAACAGCCACTAAAGCACAATCCATAAATGTAATGCAGATTAAATTACCATGTTGAATCATCCAGACGATATTAAACAAGTCATTATTCAGAATGCACTGCTTGGGAGTTTGACATAGTAAGAAAACCCAGATTTGTAAGACAGATGTAAGTTTAAGAGTAAGCTGATAATGTCAAGTAAATACAAACATCACTTGCGGATTAGAAGAAATAGTCGCGGGAAGATTACAACTATGAAAAGGCCACAAGAAAAAGGTAAACTACCCGGTATGTAGGGGAATTTGCGAGGCCAAAAAGGCCGCAGTAACCCTTTCTGCATTTTCCAGTCAACTGGATTTAGACTAGTCGCCTCCCGTTTTAGCAAAACTTCATCTTGCTTTGGAGTGGGAATTGGAACTTCAACATGCTGCAACAGGGCATAAAATTCGCAGCCGTTATGACATCAAATCTCTCAAGCATTTCTTTTTATTTTTTTTTAAGTTTATGAAAGCAGGAAAATGCTGGATGCACGTTTGCAAAAAATATGTTACCACTTCGCTGTCAGCCTCTTAGACCCTTTCTGAGAGCAAATCCTGAACTTGACCACCCATTTCTTTCCACACCGGAAATTCAAGTTTCCTAATGCCTACCCTCCTTCAAATATCTCGAAGCTTTCAATCAAAATTTATTTATTCAATGATAAGGTTTTAAAACCCTTCTTCCCCCTTCCTTGATCAATAAAGCACTAGACTAACAACCTTATTTGAAATGTCCATTCTAAAAAACTAAGATAAAACACAAAACAGTAATATAAAAACAACCCAAATCACATAATTGGAATCAAGTAAATCACCTTCAAACCAGCAGCTCCTCCGCCATAACTACTGTATTGAACCGCATGCATAAGAGTCTCTGCCATTTTTTCTGAGAGGAGATAAAGCCGAAGCCCCTTTTAAGTTTGTCGCGAAGGCCAAAAGAAACAGGGGAGGTGGCAGCGGGGAATGGTTCGGCTGTTTGATACTTGGATTTATAGTAACCAGGTATTCAAATGTAGGGTCCACATGGACAAATAGGCGGCCATACCCCTAATCCAACATTTTCACAGGAAGTCTCTTAACACAACACAGCGAAGGATTTCACTGAGTTTCCGATTTTGCGTGGGTGAAATTGGTAGGCTCTAGAATGTAGATAAGAAAACAAAACAATCATAAAAGGTATCGGCTAGACGAGATGCCCGTAAAAGCTAAATGACACGGTTCATGGTAAAAGCCTACCTAAAACTACATGTCATACTTTATAATTACTAATCAGGTGACACACTGTATAATTGTATATTTCATGATGGCATGCTTCATGGTAAAATAATATAACAATCTTAATGGTATACAAACTACATGGCATACAAATATTACAATCCTAATATCACTAAATGACATGTCATAGTTATATTGATCTTAGTAATATATGCATCTATATGGCATTGTTGATAAATCATGCACTCAACTGACACAAAAACATAACGGATATTAAAATTTTTTTGCCAAAGTAAATCAAATATTGGTATGTTTAAGATAGATTATCCTACCTACAAGGAAGAAGATAAGTAGACCTTTCAATCGTAGATGTCAAAATTCACAACATTCAAAATTTGGATTGTCGAAACTTCCAAGCATCAAGAGTAAGAGTTTTTGCAAACTACAAGATGTTCAAGTGTCCAATCTTCGACAGTGATTCACAAAATCGACAAGTGAGAAAATTGTGAGTGCCTAAGTCAATATCAAATGTGAGTAACAGGTTTGATTTTCTTCACAAGAATGCCAAAAGAGTATGTTGTGTTATTTGGTGCAACCAAACTATTCATTTATGTAGGCAACTTCACAAATACTATTCCTAGTAGAATTTGTATAACTTTTATGCTATTTGTAAAATTATCCAATTCAATTGAACCCTTTTCAATCAAATCTTTGAAGTTCTAAATTTCTTTATAATTAAATCTAATTGAATTTACTATTTTAATTTCCCTCATAATCACTTTCGACATATGCAACCCATTAGATTCTTAACATGTTGATAATAAATATGAATTATAAACCTAATAAGATAAGAAGAATAAACTCCTTTGCATATATTATCATTTTCAAATTGATTAATTTACATTGATAGATCAAAATTGACATTTAGTAATATGTCATGACCATCTAAAAAGGGTAGCATTAGAAGGGAGTAACAGATCAGTGCTCCCTTAAGCAGCCTTAAATCAGGCTTCCCAAGGGAACTCTGGTGTTCCTTGGGAGCTTTTCTTTTTTAATTAAGAAAAAAATTAATAAAATTATATAATAGTAATTTTAAAAATTAATCAAGGGTAAAATTATCATTTTACTCTTGTCACATCATCAAATTGACGAAAGTACTAACGGTTGATTAACGATTGGACCTAAGTATTCAGTGGCAACTAATTTTTTTGGGAGGGAGTGTTTATTTTAAAAACTAATGGACCTTCATATAATTTTGATCAAAACTTAAATTATCTTCTTCTTCTTCTTCTTTTTCTTTTTTGTTATTGGAAAAGCTTAGAAAGTTTAATTTCAAGGGAAATTAGCTTAATTTAAAAATTAAAGTTATTTTTAAATATGTTAAAAATACTCAAGGCCTGCCAAATTTAAAAATACATTCTTTATATTCCAATAAATATAGTTAATACTTATCATATTTGAGCTCATAATATATCAAAAGAAAGGTATTTGAATTTTCTTTTCAACCATATAAAACTTGTCGAATAATTCTTTACATTTGAAAATTTATGAAGCTCAGAATCAACTAAACTCATACAATTGAAGTAAAAATTCTTTCAAATGATTTTAAAATTAAGTTTAAAGCATTATTATCACACCAATTCCAATTCACCCGGAGTTTAAAATGTTTTGCAACCATAGATTATTAGGGTGGAAAATCTGATACTTAAAAAGTAGTAAGTAGTATTTACTTAGAATGACAATACAATGTTAATACGAAACTTTAATTTAACTTAGTTTGTTTAAAGTTAAAGTTGTAGGTGGGTACAACTTTCGATTATTGATTAATTTCAAGAAATTTTGCAAGATGGTATGTGATGAGACAAAAGCTAGATTTGCAATAGTATAGTAAATAGTACTTACTTTGAACGACAATTTCATGTTATTGCAAGAATTTGATTTAATATAGTTCATCTATGGTAGAATGTTAGTTGGATGTAATATTTGGTTATTGTATAAGAGATGACATGAATGCTAGAATCTACAATTGTTGAAAGTAATATTACTTAGAATGACAATATCATGTTAATGTAGGAAATTAATTTAATTAAGTTAATCTATAATTAGAATTGTATGTGAATACAAATTTTGATTATTTTTTAATTTCTATTAATTTGGAAGGATGGTTTGAGATGTGATGAATGTTAGAATCTACAATAGTAGTTAGTAGTAACGACAATACCATGTTAATGCAAGAATTTATATTTAGTTCCTTTGTAGTCAAAATTGTAGGTTGATGCCTCTTTCAATTATTATTTAATTTCAAGTACTTTGGCAAGATGGCATAAGGTGAGATAAAAGTTAGAATCTGAAATAATAGTAAGGCTTAGAACAACAATTCCATGTTATTGTGAGATTTTAATTTAATTTTAGTTCATATATGCCACATCTCATTTTTTAGGATATGATTAGAGCAAGGACCTATGTGGGTATGGCCCAATAGGCCCAAGTAAGCCTTTTACGTACTTTCATACATATTCTAGCCATTCATAACATGCATCCATAACACCATTCACTAAATCAATCATGCTTTCTTGTGTGCCATCATAACGTTGTGGAATTCTACATTATGACACGTGGAAACACTATCAAACATTTAAATCAAAGTGTATTTATCATAACTCATAAAATCTCATCATAACATGTATAGGCACCTTAAATACTTAACTAGGCTTGTGAGCTATCATAAACATTCAATTGTTAAAAATATGTAAAACATAATGCCACCATGAAGCTACATACTCATAAAAGAAACATAAAACAACATGTGAACATAACATAAAGAACAACTCATCAAAGGAACATGACTCGACCCTCTAAACTTCAAGTGGGCTACTAAAATACCTACCAAGAAAAGACTGGGAGCTTGTCTCTATAACAAGGGTAGTAAGCTAATCACTGATCCGCAAAAACATAAAAAATTTATAGATGAGTCACAAAGACTTCGTAAATAAATATGAGAAGGAGACAGAAGAGCTTTTGCACAAATCATAATTTGCATAATCATGACAACATCAAATCTCATATGTTTCTTTCAAATCTTGGAAAACAATGTTGTCATAAAGCCAGTTCAATTGATTTAGTTGAAAACGACAATTCTTAAACATTTAGCTTGAAAAGAGAGTTGAATACATGTGAAAAACCTTTTAAAAGAATAAGGAGGTTATATTGCACTTGAGGTATTGATGCCTTTTTATGGGATATCGATCCTTGTCTCACAAAGCACGAACTTTGGGCAATTTCTTATATTTTTTCAACTCTACTTTACTTCATATGCTTGGGGACAATCATGTAGCCTAAGATTTCACTTGGACTCAACCAAATAGCATTATTCCTCAACTACTAAACATCAAGTTCACATTCACAACTTGGTACATAATCTCTTTAGAATCTAATGTATCTATTGATGTTAATTTCATCTAGAAACATACCAAGGACAATGATACAATTTCGACTATCTAAGATTATCGAGGATAATGGTATAGTCCCCATTATACAATTCCCACTATCTAAGATTATAGAGGATAATGGTACAGTCCCCATTATCTTGGCAATTAAGGATAGTGGTACAATCCCCACCATATTAGATATATTATGAGTGGAATTCCACCCTAACTTATGGTTAAGTATAACTATGAGTGGTACATGTCCCACATCAACACTCTCGTAAATTTATAAGATTTAATATATCCATAGCTAGTAACATTTCTATCTCATAATCGTATTTCTCTATAGCTCATACTCATAATCATACTTACCTCATGATATGTGCGGTACTACTTCATAAACCATACTCATAATCATTATTTACATGTTCATATAAAAGCCACATAATCATTTCATAGTTGTATGGGTGGAAATATATACATCCATTAAACATCTTATCAAACATGTTTACATTTCATACTCAACATATTATCTTGAATTCATTTTGAAGGAAATCATTTGAAAGGGCTTGTCCCTTTTTGTTAAAAATTAATACATAATAGATATGTTATATACATCATAGATTCGAAAACCCTTTTCTAAGCACCAAATTTAGATAAAAGTGCTATTATAGACATAGCATTTTTAAATCATGATGATTAAACAACTTCATAATATCATATTTTACTTTACATATTAAAATTCTTAAAAAAGTGTATCCATTCACCTTAAAAAAAAACATCTTTCTTTAGCCGTCGATTCACCAAGCTTTAGCTCAATCTACAATCTTTGAGTTTAAATACCTTATTATAAATTAACCTAACCATGAGTTTTCTATTTTCCTCTCAAATCCATAAAATCAAAACAAATCGAGTAAACTACCATTTCTTTTATTCAATACCAATAAGCGTAAAACTTCAATCCCATAGTATTTATTACTCTACCATAAGAGTCATTAACTTAGTGAGTCCTTTGAATAGTAAAATCCCTAAAAATCTTCAACTTAAAGGGAGAAAGTTGCTGATATTCATAGTGAGAGAAAGTTAGTCTAAACCCATGGATTTTAAAGCTTAATAAGGTTAAATCTTACTTTAAATTCAAGTTTGGAAGCTTAATCCTTGGTAAATATGGCTGAGAGTGGAAAAGAAAGGTTGGGAGTGTGAGAAGAAATTAAAGGAGGCTGAAAAAAAGTGAAATGAAAAAGTAAGGCTCGTTTAGGGGTAATTTTATTTTTTCTCATTGAGCTTTAAGGATCAATCTATTCTCTCTTGAGGGTCAATCCTTGGGCCTTATTTTTTCCATGCGTGGCTGTAGGAAATGACTTGTTATTCCTTAAAGGTTGATCCGTAAATTTCAGAAAGCCTTTTATTGCATTTTATGTTGTAGGGATCGACTTTTCCATACTCAAGGGTCGATCCTTGAGTTCTCAAGTGCTGTGTATAATGTTTTGTGATGCAAGTATTCACTTTCTCTCCTTCAACAGTTGATCCCCTGAGTTCTAGAGAACAAAATGAACCTTTAATCCTCTAAGGATCAACCCCTTTCTTGGTAAGGATCGACCCTTCATATCTTAACTTGCAAAAATAATCTTTTCTTGGTTTCCTTTCTCTCCCATTCTTCCAATTTTCATTCATTAGTATGCAAACACTATATAAGGAGGAATTTAAGAACATTTTGGTTAGGAAACTCATCCAACAACTTGTAAAAAAAATAGTTCATTATATTTTTGAGAAAATTACCAATTACATCTGGATAAAAGGTTAGGGGTTTCACAATGTACAATCAAAATTTTTGGTGGACGCAACTTTTAGTTATTACTTAACCGCAATTAATTTGAAAGGATGACATGAGTTGAAGTGAAAGCTAGAATCTACAATTGTAATAAGTAGCACTTATTTAAAATGATAATACCATGTTAAATGCGAGAATTTAATTTAATTTAGTCTTTTATAATTAGAATTATATGTGACAAACAACTTTCACTTTTTGTATAATTTTAGATAGTTTGGTATCATGACTTGTTTTTGGTTGGCCATGACCATTGGCTTGAGGATCTAAGTGGGTATGGCTTACAAGGCCTAGGCAAGCCTTTTACTTATCATCATACAACAATGTCTTTGACTCTTTGTCTCTCCAAACACGAAATCCTTATTTCAGCACTGGTTATATATATTCACTAATAATTGCCTATACTAACATGTAAAATGTTAGAATGCATTGATTTAAGCCAAAAAAAATTTAGGTGGCCATGGGTTTTATTAATGTTTTTTCTTGCTTTTTTTTTTCTTTTTCCAAATGAATTTTTTTATTACTATCTAATTTTGATAAAATTTATTCAATAAAAAGTCAAATTTGCTCAACTTAATTATTTAAAACATATATCTATGCATTTATATGAATTAAGATTTATGGTTAAATCATGTCAAGTTTTCATGATAACTCCCACTGAACTAAGCTCATGAAATCATTACTCGATTGCCTATACACAAATTAAATTAAATTAAATTCCCCATGTTAACATGATCTTGCCCTTCTAAGTAGATACTACTTACTTCGATTGTAAATTCTATCTTTTGTCTCATCTCGTATCATCTTACCAAATGTGAAACCCTTAACTTACATAAGAGATTAGCTTAAGAAGTCTTTAGGTGAGCTAGTGACTTAAGTTTTCAAGAATGATTTTAAGTGTTTTTAAACTTAGAAACATGCATTATGTGATCTCAAATAAGTTTATTCGAAAGTTGAGACTTAAAGAGGACCAAAAGATTTGGTTTTTAACTAAAACATAGCACTTTGGATCAAAAGTATCAATACTCGTTCACGAGGTATTGATACTTGAAACACAAAACAGTTTCTAAAGAACAAATCTCAATACTTGTTCATGTGGTATTAAGACACGTGATTTTCTAGAAAATTATCTATTCCTTCATTAAAGTATCGATGCTTTTAATCAATGTCTCTTGAGAAAAGATATTCTACTCTAAAGGTATAGATAACTAGACCCAATGTATCGATACTTCAACATCAGGTTTCAAAAATAAAAATGGTAAAATGGTATTTTCTCATTTAAAAATTTCCCTTAAAGGTATGTTTTCTTCAGCCTAAACCCTTAGTCACCTTTTTCACTATTTTCTCTCAACTCCCAATACTTTGAACCTTTTTTGCTATCAAAAATCCTCATTTTCAAAGATTTGAAGATTAGAAGTTTGTTTTAGGTTTTTTAATAAGCAAAGGCAACATTTTCTACATTTTGATCTTCTAAAACTTAGATTTCCTTGATTGATTTCAAATGTTTCAACAAATTTCGTGATTGTTTGAAGAAGTTAAGGTTCTCAAAGTGGTTTGATCTTAAATAGCTCCCAAGGAAAGAATAGAGGAAGATTTAAATGTTTATGTTACAAGTTAAGTGAAGAATAGTGAGTATTGAGCTAGAAAATTAGTTTTAGATGAACTCGACTAACTTCAAAAAGGCTTGCAAGAATTATTATGTGATTCCTAGTTTGAATATTGATTACAATGATTATTGAACGCTTTAAGTGCTGTTAAAACTCTAAGGAATTCACCAGAGTGAAGTCTTAATCATTTGTAGAAATTGAGTATTCAAATAAGTGAGTAGATACACCTTTTCAAGTATTTTGTATATGTAAAGCAAGCATGATTTATTGAAGTGTTTAGTCTTGCATGATTCAATACCATTTTTATGATGACTATTTAAATGTTTTGAATCCAATGATTTTAAAGAAGTTTTTCGAGTCTACTATATAGTTTTCAATAAAAAGGGACAAGCTCTTTTAATGGTTTCCTTCAAAATGAATTCAAATGATATAATGAGTATGAATTGCATGTATGCTTGGTGGATGTGGATATTCCCACCTACGAGTTTATGAATGAGTATGAAACGTATGCTTATGATGATGATATACTTGGTGGATGTAGATATTCCCACCTACGAGTTTATGAATGAATATGTAACGTATGCTTATGAATTTGTATGCAATGTATTTTTCCACGTAACTATGAGTTAACTATGAGAATGATTTATGAGCATGATTTGTATATAGTCATGAGATGAGATATGGATATGAAAGATCTTATACATGAAAAACCCAAGGTAGTGGGGATTTTGTCCGTTATCTGCTTTGAGTTGGGGCAAGTACCACTCAAATATGGGTGAGGTGAGATGCCACTCAAACAAGCTTTAGGAATCTAAAGTAATGGGGATTGGACCAATATCTGGTTCGAGTTGAAGTAGGAACCACTCACAGTTAGTAAGTATTAATGATTATTAGAAATATTCTAGAGGTTAGAGGACGATATGATTATGCTACATACATGTTTGAATGAATTAGTATGATCTGATATAGACACGGATATGATGAAATAGAGCTTAGTTCAATTGAAACTTAGCCTACTGGATAGTCTATTTGAATAGAAAGATTTTTTTTAGAATTAGAAAATGTAAGAAATTACACAAAAACCTAAGTTTTATACCTGAAGTATTGTTACATGAAGAACATGTATCGATACATTTAGGATAGAATATCTTAAGAAGCATTCTGTGTAAATAGTACCGATATATACGTCAAATGTATCAATTCATGCTTCACAATATAGTGTTTTGAAGTTGTTTTTTTAAGGTTTTTCAAAAGCAAATAACTCTTATTTCACTCTAAATGATTTACACAAGTGTGGTATCAACAAAATCCTTCAAAAAAGGTTTTAAACAATATGTTTCAAGAGTTTTGAAGAAAACAAAGAGATTTATGAATGACATGATTACGCAACTTATTAGTTATGAAAAACTCATTTTCTTGGCTTGTCCCCTTCTTTGTTGTGACTCACAGGTTAATTTTCTTTTTCTTTTTTTTTTGGTAGATTAATGAGATAGCTCTCTAGTAGCCAATGTCACAGAGATGCGATCCATTCTTTCTTGGTAAGTGTTCTAGCAACCACTTACAACTCAGAGGATCATGTCATGTTCCGCTGACGAGTCGGTCTTTATTTTTCTATTATATGATATATGTTGATGGATGATTATTTATGAGTTTGTAGTAATGAGTGGCAAAATGATTTACATGTTTTTAAATGCTTTGATAGTTACTAGTTATGATTGGCTCGAGAGCCTTACCTTTCACCTAAGGTTCTTATATTTATGATGAAATATTTGCATGAGTTATTAAAATCAGTTTCATTTAAAAAGAGTTTTATTTACACTTCCACACGTTGTGATGGCTCACCAGTTTCCTTGATGTTACAAATGACGATATGTGTGCATGTTATGTTCAACAAAAAATGACTAAGATGATAAATCCTAAATCAAAATTACCAAATAGAAATTATTAAATAAAAATATTTAAAGTTGAACATATTATAAATAAAATAAGTAAATAAAATAACCTTATCAATTATCATAATATGAAAATTGAGTTACTGATTAAAAGTTTTTTGCATAGAGAATGCTTGCAAGCAAAAAAAGTGTAAAACAATTGATTTTTCTTTTTGTTTTTTCAGCCTTTGGTAAAAGGAAAAAATAACAAGAGTAGGTGGTTGTGAGATTTTGGAGAAATGAAGTTTGAGAATAATTTTATTACAATAGGTTTCATTTTACTCTTATTAAAATTAGTTGTTGACTAAAGTTATGGGGTATCTCACCAAATAAAAAATTATTGTAATGGCAAAATTATAAAATTCTACAAAAATAAAATTATGTTAAAAAATTTTTTAAATTTTTGTAAAGATGAAATTATAAAATTTAAAATAATAAAAATTTTTAAATTATTAAAGAGAAGAGGGTGAGGGCCCCACTAGACGCACACACCAAGGCCTAATTTGAGTTGATAATTTTGTACAGTTTGTAATTTAAGGTTAAATATACTTTTATGAAATTTTTATTAAGTATAAAGTCAGATTTATTCAATCTTAATTATTCAAAGCAATTCTATGCAATTATTATGAATTAAGATTTAATTGTTGTAATTAAACCATGTCAAGTTTTAATTGTAACTTCAATAGAATCAAGTTCATGAGATCATTACTCTAGTGGAAATTGCAGGCGGATGATATTTTAGGTCAGTGGTTAATTTCTTATTTTAAGCATTTTGATTACGATTGCATTGATTTGAATGGGCTTTTGACCTTTTCTAATATTTGTTGATGTTGGTGATTGTTGAGAGACATATAAGGTGATGAACAATGAGGAATAGATACGATCATACCACTATCAATATTGATTAACAAATATTTATAAAAACTTGTTAATGTTAATTAAATTATTCTTTGAAAAATATGCATGATTTTTCAGGGTTTATACATTTAATTTCCTTTCTTGAATACTTTTCATCCTAGGAAGACAAAAGTTTGATATTAAATTTTGAGAGTGTAGAAGGTTGGGTTTTGTCATCTTGAAGTAGAATTAATATATTGATATTACTCGATTTGCAATAAATTTACCATTGTCATGGATTCTATAGTTTCAATGTTGTCTATGCGTCAACAGTTCTTTTGTTCTCCTCCATTAACACTATATACATCAAACAACATTTTCAATAGATATTAGTATAGGTAAGGGTTTAAAGCTAATCCTAATATATAATTTCACTTATAGAAAAAATGAACCAAAAAAAGAGAGAAAAGAAATACTACAACGAAGAGCTGATTAGTGAATACTGAACACCAATCAACAATAGTGAAGGAAATAATTTTCCATTCTCAATACTTTTCTGAACAAATGCTTAGTCAAGTGTTTCCTTAGCATTGGACAACTTTAAATGAGGTTCGCCGTGAGGTCGAGCACATACATATTTTCCCATTCTTAAGGTCAACGTGGACTTGTCCAAAAGAAAAGTCATCCTACACAACACGAATTGTTTTTGACTCTGGAATTATTCCTTTTCGTGCCTTAACGAGCCTCCAATTCCTTGTAAATGTGGTCATATTCATGAACAAGTACAGCAAACTATAATTTGTTTTTATCAAAATAAAAAAAACAAAAGTGTCATTAGAAAACATTCATATTCTTCAGGATCTTGCATCCGACCTTGTGTATCAATAGAAAGGAGAAATAGATATTGGCCTAGTCAATTTGTACCGGCACCAAGAACCTGGTCTTTTTCTTACATACAAAATAACAATGATGGAAGGCATAAACCATAGACAATTTGAGATGGATCATTTGTTTGCATATAATACACGAGATGGATCGTTTGACACAATTTTTGAAGATTATAGGCAGCATCCCTTAAGTTTTGGGTAAGAGATTGATGGAAAGAGTTTAGTTCCTGAAACAAAATTGTTGGTATTGTACACCATATTTGTATGATAAAACAACCAAGCAACCTGATGATATATGCTAATACACAATTAAGCATTTTCTGTAACATATCCCAAAGCGTACTTGTAATTGTTCCACAAATCTGTAACCACGGTTGAAATCATCTCGGAAAACCCTTCAGCAATCTCCGGTATGTCTGTCAACAACTCTTCAAGGGAAGTTCTCGTCTTCTCCACAAATGTACCAAAAGCTGCTCCGGAAACAGAAGCAGACGAAGTAACCGCTTCAATAAAAAGATCAAAACCAGAAGAGATAAGAGAACTGGTTAGCTCCATAATCAGCTCCAGGAAGTACTCCAAACATGCCTTGATGGCCTCCGCCAGTTGTTCTAACGCACCCTGGAGGGCTTCACCGGGTACCTTGAAAGCATGGATAAATAACACAAGAAGGTATGCTGTGGCGGAGAACATTAAGCGAGTAACCAGGTTTGCTATCGTGCTGACTATGCAAAAAAGAACTTTGAGGAAGAGAGAAAACATCCTTCTTCTGCTAATATTTCTGAGGAGCTATGAAAGAAGAAAAACTTGTAAAGGAAGGAAATGAAGAAGAAGAAGAAGAAGAGTAGTTTTCTATAGAACCTTCAATTGGTGCAAAATTTCCAGGGTGATGTAGGGAGGTATTTGATTAGTTTATAGACCATTGAAAGTTGAAACTTGGTGAGATGATCTGTTGCGCGTGGTATTATATTGAGTAGTTGTCTTCACTTCTTGGAAAGTCGATTAAACTAAATTACATTTGGCTTTCACATGGATGATTCTGACTAATTATTACTAAAATATAGACCGTATAAAAATAATTAGAGAGAAGAGTTAGTAAGCCATGTATGATGATGGAAGGTTCTCCCTTTCCTCTCATTGTAAGGTGCAGTCAATATCCAAATCAAAAGTAGCGCCCTTCCCAAGAAACGAGTTCTCATTTTGTTTTCTATGTTTGATTTCATAGGATTATACATAATTCGTTCATTGATTCAAATGCTGCAATGGTTCCATTAAGAATTCGAGTTTCGTATTGAATTCATTAAAGTTTAGAATATGTTAATCAAAGCTCGATTACATCAGACAAAAGGGTGGACTTAAAATTGCATAGTTCACAGCTTCCAAAGTCCTGCTGATTAATGTTTTAGAAAATGCCCTGTTGACTCAATACGCTTTAAAACCCTTACCAAGTCAACACTAGGTAACAATATCTAAATCGGAAACAGCATCAGATTTGAGTGAAACAAGATTTTAAAAGAAGTTTTTGAGAATCTAAGAACAGCAAGTTGCTTTAGAAGAAGGCGATCATCCATGTTAAACAGGTTACTTGAAGTGGATGGACAGCCTATCCAGGTTTCTAAGCAAGGGTAATTAGTTACTTGAAGTGGATGTGCTTCCAATCCAGGTTTCCATTCGGAGTTAAACAAACCGGTCAGTTCCAAACATCTTGCCAAACCAAACCGAGTTTTCTGGTTACCTGCATCCGAGTTTTGGATATTCAGACAACTCTAAGATCACTCTCAACGCCAACAATGCTGTAGAGTTCCTCTTCTGACCCCCATAACTACAGGCATATGACTTGGTAGAGTGAAATCAAGTTGCACCAAACCATTTGGCTAAATTAGAGTGAAATCAATTCACACCAAAGCATTTGGTCAATGATAACCGCATATGTCCAACCTCGGAAATATGAAATAAATACAGCAGCTTCAATCTTTTACAATAACGGTTATAAGATATTAGGATAGGACTCGGAGAATCCTGCTTTTGTAAGATCCTCAGTAGTCAGTACACAATTTATTCAGTCTGGGAGAAGAAAAAGAAAAATTATCATACTTCTTTTGTAGGACAACTATGAATCACTCAATCAGTAAAACCACGAAGGACAGAAAGAGAAAGATCCTAACAGCCGTTACATTAAAGATTAATCCAAGGAATTAATACAGCAGAACACTGTCAAATTCTTTACTTACACAATTCTCGAAGAGGCAATCTCAACCCATCTTCGAGACTCTCTGAACAAAAATAAAGCCCTCAGAATTCAAAATCATGCATTTACCCTTGACATTTTAATAGTTATGCCCTTGAGGGGAAACATTAACTACCACTGGTTTGCTAACTCTCAAATTTTGTCATCAACCACGTAGAAAATAAGTGCAAAACCTCATCAAAAACTGAGTAATGGTGATTGCTCCACTGCCGCAACGAGAGACAGTTGAAAAGTTGTATACTGTACATTATTTATAATACCAACTTATAGCTATACAAGGCAAATTGCTGGGTGCTTGCAAACCAAAGCAATGAAGCAGAAAATATACATCCTCTGTACAAAGAGACTTTACTCAAACTGCTATGTCTTTTTTAATTCCTCCCCCTATCCAATCAGTTGTCCTTCAGCTTATACACGGTGTCAACATATTCTTCTATGTCCCAAAGGAAAGAACCGAATGCAACAGCTTCCAAAACTAACCTCTTCAGGCTTGAAAAGGATGTCAAAATCACCTCACCAGTCTCCAGCACACCTGTCTTCTCATCTCCAAAGAGTGCGCAGCTATGCTTCTCAATCAAATTTATGGCCTCTTTGGATTTCAGTTTGGCACATCTCTGCAATGTCTCAGGGTCAAATCCCATCACGTAACACCTTAATTCTTCGAGATTCTTTTCCTGTCTACCTGGCCCTTGACCCAATGAAACAGATTGCTGGTCACTAACATGGCCAAAGACCAGCCTTTTAAATCCACAGGGCAACAGATCTGGAAACTGAAGGGAGTTCCTACGACTCAGACGGTCTTGATGAGCCAAAGCTAGGCATTTTTCCAGTTGGTATCTAGAGGAGGCAGATTTGAGAAAGTAACCATACAAGATGGAGGCTGCATAAACTCGGCCTAGTTGGAGCCGTTGGATCTCAGTAGTAGCCCAGTTGTCTGTGACACTGGAGTTTGCTCTCAATCCAATAACAGTACTGACATGTTCCCTAACCATCTCCAAAACCTCAAGGTTATGTATAGACTCTAGCTCCCAATCTTTTGAAGGCCATATCTCAAGTCTACCATTGTAAATGCATCTGGAGAGCTTTGGAACCAAAGGTACTCTGATTTCAGAGAATTTGTAGAAGATTAGGATATACATGACATCTTCCACAGCAGCTTGGCAGTAGTGTTCTTTCAGTTGAGCAATCCTTCTGGCATTAAGGAAAATCTAATTAGGTCACAAAAGAAAAAACAAAAGAGATTGTTATATTAACCATCTACAGAGTCAAAGGATCCAACATACGAATTTTGAGGTATTTCAATGGCAGCTCATTCATTAGAGTGATAATATTGCCAGCTTAAATAACACCTACTTCATTCTATTACAACCATCGCCTGGGTTCATCGTAAAACGTTTCAAGCCAGGGATTGGGCGAGCTCCCTTTCAGCAGAAGACAATTGCCATTGTGCCAGAAAGTCTAATTGATATCACCATGAAACAGTAAATACAATAAACTTCTTATCTAATCCAAGCCAACTGAAGAGTTCCACAAACAAACAAGTACAATTTTCAAGTCAACTTATGATCATACCATGAACTTAAAAGAGAAAAGAGAAGATTACAGTTATAACTAGTTACATATTTAAGGGGAATAAAGGGATAAAATCACCAATATAGTCTAAATAATATTTCAAAGTTCAGTTAAATCATAATATAACCAAAAATTATTGTTTCCTTTTGTACTCAACAACAATAGAAACAGGGGAAGAAGTATACGATAAGCATGTAACCAATGCATTATGTACTTCCACTCTATTGTTAGACAAGATTTAATTGCATCAAAGTCAAGAACTTAAAACTTGTTAAAACCCATTTATAGGCTGCCTTTGTGAAACTCCTATGAAATGAGAGTTTTTGTCTGCTTATAAATATCATAGCCTTTCTTGAGCTTTCCATAGTTTAAATTACAAGTGAAAATAGCACCCGAGCATTTGGTTCATTGGTTGGTGCATGATCCCCTGTTTAAAGAATAGGGTTCAAATCCCCCTTCCCCCAAATTCAAAATTAAAAAAAAAATACAAGTGAAAATAGAATGCACACAATTAAGGAACCTAGGCAAAATTTTTGGGGTAAAGAACTGAACACTATGCTTCAATAGTATATTTGTTCAGCCCTGAGACTAATAAGAGAATGAAGAAAGCCCAATTACTAGCTATAGCCATGGCAAAGATGAGCCCACTGTTAGTTATGTTAGTGATTTTCACATCAAATAGATGTTACTTTCAGCAACCTTATCTAATTATGGCATGTGGCATTGCTACTCATCTTTGCCAAGTGATCTTCACTTCAACTAGAGCATCAGTTGGGAAATATTTAAGTAGGAATATATCCATCGGTAATGCATTGTGGAAAGAAAATATAGATGGCTTCTTTAATAGTAAAGTACTATGAGAGACAGAAGTTGATAAACATGGAGGATATACACAAAAAAAGATGAATGCAAAATAAATAAATGAGCAAATGATACATATTAAATGGGTTCAAATGCCCAAATAGATGTTGCAATGCCGATCAAGAGATTAAACCAAATACCATTGGTAATAACACTATGACCCTAGGAAATTACGGTCAAACAACTCTCTCGATAGGCTTAGCATAGCCTTAGAATCAGTCAATCTACAAGGTATTAGTTAAAAAGACATCTATATAGCACAAAGCTATTATAGACACAGCTATAGCTGAACCTTCTTCATACCATATTTTCCGTATCACAACTAATCCATCATTAATGACTTTGTTTTGTCATTTACATTTTTCACGAGTTTCTTCCAAAGAAAACACCAATCAAAAGAGACTTATTATTATCTGATGGATCTCATTTAGTAGACCAAGGGTACAAATGATTTAACAACTCATTCGAACAAGGGATTTGAATTTGATTGGAATCAAAGAGACATAATTGTTAAATCAACGTTGACTTTTTTCCACACATGATCTACTAAATTAGACCCATCACATAATAAAAGCTCTATTCCACTGCACAAACATTCTAATCGTCATTTGCAAATAAAAAGTTCCCAAGTCACAACTTATCAACAGCAAATAAACCTTCAAAGAACAATAAAAAAACATTAAACAAATTTTTTAGTAAACTTAAGAAACCCAACTGTTATACAAACCTGTGCAGACAGGCTTCATCGGAAGCAGAGCTGAGAAACATACGAGCGACGGCAGCATCACGATCACCGGCAAGTTGTTTAAGTTCATCGGCAGCGGCGAAGTGGAAGAGCTGTCGCTGGTTCTGAAGAACACTGCTTAAGAACTTTCCAGGAGCGGACCTCGGCTCAAGCGGAGCATTCAAGCTGCTAAAATCACAGTGGCTGGCACCGGCGCTGGCTTTGACCGATGGTACCTTCCCGTTATTGAAAGGAGTAGAAGTAAAGCCAGTACTAAGCGATCTCCGGTGGGTAAAAGTGAAGTTGGAAAGTGAATTCGGAGGGGTAAAGATGTGGGGCCCCTGCGAATTTTTTACCGCGGATGGTAAAAAAGATGAGAGAGAAGGGGCTTTGTGGAGGGAGAGACTATGGTCCATCAACTGTGTATGGGAACCCCAAAGAGAATTTGCTGAGAGTATCGTTTTGTAGGCAGGGCAGTGGAGGGCAGGGGAAGGGAAGGGAGGGAGAGGCTTATTGGCTTATGGCTTTTACGATCGTTTTTAAAGATGCCATTTGGATAGGGTTTTGAAGACTTTATCATTGTTTTTGGAAAGGACAAAAAAAAAGAAAAAAGGAAAGATTGCTATGGTAGCCTGAGGTGGATGTGAGTGTATGTACACCTTGCCACGTGGAGAAAAGGGTTGGCAGCAATTGGACCAATCTTTGAGATCATCCTTCCGATTGGAAGGACAATGGCCGAGAAAGGTCCCAAAATAGAAAAAAAGGCAGTGGAATTTGTTAAAGGTCTGATCAAACTTTGCGGTTTTGAGTAAGGTTCAATGAACTTTGATTTATAAGAGCTAATGCAAGAAAGATAAAAGAGGAAATTTTGATGGGGATAAGATAAGAAGAAGGAAGAGGAAGAGAGGGGACAAAATGGACACCGCAATCACATTTTTAATCAAGGAAAAGGAAGCCAGAGCGCCCATTGTATTTGCGTTTCTTACACTTCGTCATTAAGTTTGACGCATTTGTCATATAATAATTGAAAATGTTGGTGGTTTTGATAAGTACGGTTATGTTATTCTACTAATGTTGTCCGTTTATGATTGCTCTATCTGACCATTCAATTGTTTTTTCTTTTTTCCTTTGTAAGGATAAAATCTTCAACCTTCACCAATAATTATAACCACTTGATAATATAAATTTGATCTTGTATAAACTTATGATTTACGTTCAATTCTTTTCTATGTTTAAATAATTTTTTACTTTTAATTTATAACTTTTCATTATATCTCTAGCTTAATCACTAAGACCTAGTTTCGTATTGCTGTTACGATTATGCAAAAAATTTCACTAATCCAAAAAATTATCTTTGAAAAATGTTGTGAAGGATTAGTGTTCATTTTTTTTTTGAAATTTTATTTGTAAAATTAATTTTTTTTATTTTTTTTAACTTATCTACTTTTTAAAAATAAAAAATCAGAGTCAAATTAAATTTTAAAAAGCTTTTAAAAAATTATTTTTTAAAAAACAAAATCTAAAAAATATATATTCAAGAAAAGTTTCAAGAGAGGAATTTTCTTTCCTATTCTTTTAAAAACATGCTAAATTTTTAGGAAAAATTTCTTTTTATTTCAAAAAAATACTCATTTATTAAAAATAATCTCAATATTACCCTCTCATAGTTAGAGCTTATATAAAGTTATTTATTCAATACCCATTATAATAATTTTAATCAAAATTAAAATTTATATAAGTTTTGACAAATAGCTTATTTATTAAAAAAAATTTATCAAAGTAAATTTATCAAACAATTTTAATTTAATTTTAAAAGTTATTACCTTTCATAAAAGCTTCATAATAGTTTTTGAACCTGTTTCGCCTAGTTTTTTTCTAACTTCTTTTATGAGAAAAAATAACTTTTAGAATTAAGCTGAAGTTGTTTGGTAAATTTTTTTTATAAGTTCTTTTTTATAAATTATAATTTTAATTTAAATTATTATAAAAATTTTTTGAGAGGGTAATATTATAATTATTTTTAACATATGAGCATTTTTTAAGACTAAAATAAAAATTCTCCTATATTTGAAAAAAAAGAAAAGAAAAAGCTCCTCCTAAGAGCTTTTCCTAAAGTTTTTTTTTAATTTTATTTTTTAAAAAAAGTTATATTTTTAAAGTATTTTTTAAAATTTATGTTTGATCTGACTTTTACTTTTAAGAGATAAATAAATTAAAAAAAATCAGGTCAAACAAGTATTTTAAATTAAAAAAAATAGACCAAACAGATATGGTATGAGATTTTTCAATGTTTGACATTAATATGAAAATATTCTATGAAAAATTAAAATATGTAATGGAGCATGATTATGAAAAGTAAAGAATGAGTAATTTTCTTGTATTTTTCAGAAGTTATTATTAAGATATAACAAAAAAAATTTGAAACTTAATTTAAAAAATGTACGTAAAACCAATTTTTTTAAATTTCTAAAAAATTATGTTTTCAAATCATAACTATATATATTTTTTAACGTACTAATTTTTAATTTTAAATTCAAAATCTTTAAGTAATTAAAAAAATAATTTTAGAATTCAAAAAATTTTATTAATATTTTGATCGTTCTATATTTAAATGGATTTTTGATAACAGCGAATGCTTTTGCTGTTTTTTTGCCACTCAGCGTTCTTGAGCTGAAAACATTTTTTAACGTCACAAATGGCAACGGCAGAGGTAAATGGACCTTAACTATTTTTTATTGTCTCTTAAATGGATTCCTAACTTGCAAATACACTATTGATATCAAGGACTTTGTTCCTCCACCTGAGATTCCAACTCTACTTGCCAGCTTGACTTTTTTATTTATTTATTTTTGTTTACTATTTATTTTTATATAATAAATAATATATCGTTTTATAGAATCTATCCATACAATAGTAGTAATAATAAACAAAAAGATAAATATTAAATAAAAAATACTTTCATATTTGGATGATCTTACGCATGCCCTTCGAGGTCCAAGCCTAACTTGGCCTCACCTAGGCTATGCTCAACTAATCTAATAGGTAATTTTAATGCTTTCATCAAACATGCATATCATGATACAATGTTTTATTATCAATGAATTTTCTTAAGGATGTCAATGGGTGCCTTATTATAAAGTACTTGTGAATATTCAATCCAATTATATAAGATTAAGGTATCTTATAACTGAATTTGGGGTAAAATTCAAGTAATAATTTCACTACCCATACCTGGTTCAGGTGAGGTTCAAGTACCACCTCTTGGGTACCTAATACCTGAACCTCATTATATATATATATATATATATATATATATTAATTTTATATAATTAAAGATAAATTCATATTATTAATTAAATTAATTCATGAAACTATGATGATTAATTAACTTGTAATATCTTTTAATACATATATTTTATATATTGTGTTAATTTATAAAGAATACAAGCACTATTATATATATTTTTAGTATGTATACTTTAAATATAAACATGTTTACTTTCTATTTTATGTTAATGTTATAGAAATTATAATTTAAAAAATTAATTTTTATAATATATACTTTTGTATATATAAACTTATAAAATATACACCTAAAAATAAATTGTAAAATTAGAATAATTTTGGAATATAGTTATTTTTTTTTAATTTCATAGCTTTGATTGCTGAACATGTTTTGAATACAAGTACTATTATATAACGCATGCACTAGATTATCCATGATGGATCGGATTCTACACTTCATTGTTAGTTTAACCATATGACCCATAGTTAGTAAACATTCAACCATCTTTTATGAGGATTTTTGGTTCATCCACCACATTAAGTTGCAAATCCCTATAAACCTAGCAAACTTCATCTTTGTGGATATGAGAAAGATTGTGACCGAGTCTAGAACAAGTCTACTTTATGGTCAAGTTGTAAGCCGAATTCTTAAGACATTTCAACATTGACATTTTGTCACATCCCATATCCGAGACAAGATCGGGGCATGGACTTACATGGGTATAGCCAGCTAGGCCCAAGCAAGCCTTATGCATATCATATGTTCGCTTGTCATCCACCACAATTATACATCAACACAACTATTAAAACATAGTCACAACATTATTGAATTTCTTAATATAATGTGTTGATCATTAATCATATAGTCATTACATACATACCATCACACAACCATGGAACTTCTCAACATAAAATATGGTTTCTAGTTCATATCATAACAATATTCACATTTATACAGTCATTTAAGCTTCGGCACACATTCCGTGCCTATATCTCTTATGGTTTGTGCACCATAGTTTCAATATTAATCCACACCCAATTCTAAGGCTTAACACAATATTCAAAATGAATAAAAAACATAAGTATATTTATTACATCACTAAGTATCCTTTAATAGCAACATTCAAAAGACTTGACTCAACACTGTGCATATTGTAGTGGCACTCAAGGTCTAGCAGGAAGGCATTATCACACTCACTAATTATGAAGTAAGCTATTCCTCTACAAGGTGCCTAGCCAAGCAGGGTACTGATCTCTAAAAAAAATATAAGGCAAAATAACAAATGAGTCACGAAGACTCTGTAAATGGATACAAGGAAAGGGACAAGCTAAAGGGAAGAGTTTTAGCTCATATCATCAATTTGTAATAAGCATGCATCATTGCATAAACATAGATTTCTCTTTTAAACCTTGGAAACAAGACAGTTGTAAATCTAACAACATTTGATCATAACAAATATCACATTTCATAAGTTATTTATGCAATAAAATATTGAGCATATATAAAATCATGTACACAAAAATCAAAGATGTTATTCATTATTGGGTATTAGTTCCCTCATAAAGGTTATACCATATTCTCAATTCTTGTTGTTAGGCTTATAGCGATTCGTACTTGAATCACATCAAATCTAATTTTAGGATCTATCACATAGTAATTCCATCCATAATTAGTGAGTTAATAATCATTCTCATAGAACAATTCAATTTGTCACAATGTCGTACTCATATATTGTATAAACAATGCTCATATCATGATTAGATGGAATTTCCCATCACCAAAAGAATCAATCTCGCAAGAACATCAAGACCATGGTCTAAGGTCCCTCATAACCACCTTTTGAACCATATGAATCAATATGCCTCAATGGACTAGAACCCTTCAACACTACCCAATATATCAAACCCAGCATTGTTATGATGGACTAGAGCTCTTCAACTCTGCCCCATTTACCATCTCCTCATCATGCATGATAAGTTTTGAGATCTTAGACTTCGTCTTTTGACACCATACTCTCCACACATCATCCTCCACAATAATACATTCATCCAATATTTCAAATATAACGTTCACACATTAACTGTATCAAAATAACCATTCATAATCACAAGTGCACAAAAATCAATGGGCAACATCATACTCAATCAACAAAGCCAACATGTATATGGGCTATCAACATCAATATTTCCATATCATTATCAAATAAGGGATATCATTTTTTCACACACGTCTTTTGATGTACACTTGTCATTCCACCTTTATCATATCATGGAAGAAAATTTTGAAGAGAAAACATTTGAAAATACTTATCCCTCTTGTTCAAAACTACTATATAGTTACATATTTTCTTATATAATAGATTGAAAACTTCTTCCAAAACATTTTAAACATGCAATGGTAAACAAATTAGTCAAAATATGCTCACTTTATATATCCAAAATACTTTAAAAAATGTACCTAATCACCTTGACAAGAAGCATATTCTTTTCCTTAGTTTCGAGTCATCAAAATCTTATTCATCAACGCTCGAGCTCTAACAATCACCTAACAACATAAATACTAATGTTGTCTAATGTTCTACATACGCAAGTATACGTATTGAACAGATAATATAATAACAAGTAGAGCGTCAATCCCTCAAGGAATTGATATAAAATTTCACTAATTATTAAAATTAATACAACGTAGTCTTATCCAAATAAATAAAATCAAGTAACTAAATAAATTATAAATTATCTAAATCTAATTAACAAGAATTTAAACTAAAAATCAAAGAAGTAATAGAATTGGATAAAAATAAACTTAAACAAGACTGAGAATACAGTATCTCTCACACTACATCTAAATCTTACCTCTTTCTCTCTTAACTTATTTCAATGGGTTGAATTGCTAACCTAAAGTCATCAATTATTTACAAGGCTTTGTCAAAACTTTTATAAAAATATCTATTTTAATCAAAACACTATATCTCTATGTGTATTGAAATTAAAACACACTCATTAAGTTCAGGCTCTATTACTATCTACATACGACATATAAGTATATTCTATTCCATATACAAATCAATTTATCCATCTAAGCAAATAAATATTATCATATGCTATTCCAATTTTAGCTTACTATCTTTCTCAAGTTATGTTCAGGTTTCCAAATCAATTTAATTGATGATTAAGCAATTAAAAGCGTTAAGAACAAATTAGAATAAACAATTCAATTCCATCAAAAATATGCAAGAAATAGATTAAAAATTTAGACTACATCTAAGTTTAGATGCCATCCTAAAGGAAAGAAATTAACTACTCATAATTACAATTATAAATAAAAACATATGAAGTTTAACCATTAACAGTTACAAGAATAGTAAAAATTAAAGAAAAAGAAAAAACAAATATTGGCAACCTTAATCTTCAATCTTCAACCACAACTTCCAACTTCTTGAATCTCTTTAGGGTTGTCTTAATACGGCTAACTTTTCCTTCGAGTCTCTTTAAATACTACTAACTTAACATAATCTTCTTAATTTTACCTGCTTGGCTTTTAATATGGGTTTAGAATAATTCTAGAACCCATAAAACAATAATCAGCCCACAACCTTTTCTTTTTTGAACTAATTCTTTAGATTTTTCTTCTCAATGCGGCAACACAGCCCCTCGATGTCACGACACTAGCCTACCTTTAAGTCTTCTCTTGCTGACTGTTGCACTTTATCAACTTCCAATGCGATTTTCTCCATCGTCAAGGTAGAACTAGGTAAAGAGATCCCATGAAATTATAGCTCTATCTTGTATCTTTCTAATGGTCCAAAAATCATGTCATTTGGACATTCGAATTTGAAGTTATGGTCGAAACACTGAAACATATACAAGTCGGGCCTTGGTCCTTTTATCACCTTTGTTCACCGATTTGAAGTCTTATTCCTTAGAATCCTAGAAAAACATAGAAACTAATAAATAATAATTAAACCAAATTAAATAAAAAACATAGCATAAAATAAAATAACTTAATAAAAGTAAACTAATTGAAAAAATAACAAAATCCTAGTCTAAACTCAAGAACTTAGCTAGCTTTTAAGACCAAAATGAGACAAAACAATTCTATAAAATAGAATTATCACCTAACACAAGTTTCTAGTTTTCAACAAAAACCTATTTTTGGAACTAGTAAATTTATTGAAAATTCTTCCTTTATGTTCCAATAAATTTTCATACTTCAAGCCCAATCCATAAATGAGCAACCTTAACTATCCTTAGTTGAACAACTTCCTTGAAGAGCAAACCCCAAAATCTATAGCTCAAAAATAGATCTAAATGAGCTGAAATTAGAAAATCCTAGTGTTAGGTCATACCTATGAGATTTAAACTCAAAAATGCCAAATCTTATCTTGGATTTAAATTGGAAGGTTGAATCTTTTTCTAATGGGGTTTTGGGAGGTTGGAATAAGGTTTGGATAGTGTTGGGAGGAGTTGGAAGCACAAGAAGTGTAAAATGAATTTTAGGGCTCACGTTAGGCTTTATATATGTTTTCCACGTAGGAGCCAAAGAATAGATTCTTGACTCCAAGAACTGACCTTTCACACACCTTGACTTACAATAACTGACTTCTCAATTTATTAGAATTGACTTTTTAGAATTCCAGACTTGCAAGAATTGACTTCTTAATTTCCAAGAATCAATTCTTTATTCCAAAAGCTATTTTAACTTGTAAGAATCGATCTTTCCTTACTTGAGGTCAATTCTTGACAATTCCAATAGCTATCTAAGGTGCATGTACACCATGGAATTGACCTCTCTTGCCCTAGAATTGATCCGACAAGCTTAGATTTGTAAAGATTGCCTTTCTTTGGTCATCATTTCATATCATACTCTCATCCAATCATATTACATCAACTATAACATCATCGTATCAAGAAATCCATGCTAATATAAGTGGAAAAACTTATCCAATATCCAACTTGGTATTAAATCATAATTCATTCACATAATCCACAAGCCATCATATTAAAGATAAATCAATATCTTTGGATTCCTCTTTCACCCATTTTTGCAACCATCATTTTCCCATGAATGTTACTCACAATACAAAGAGATTAAACACCAAATGATAATAACCTTTCATTGATAATCATCACCAATGTACAATCCATAAAATTTAAAATTTTTATCAATTTCCATTATAAAAAAAATCGAGGTTTCACACATTTCGTTGGACTTTTTGATATCTCAACCTAGGATTAGACATCTTGATCGAGGAACACTTTTAACAATGAAGTATGTTGAAAACATTGCTAATGGTACTTAGGTTCATAAATGGGGATGTCAAGATTATCATGGTGATTGTGATGGTAATGAGGACACTCTTCCACATGCCCTGTCTTAACCTACACTAGTTAAACCATTATCAAGTGCTATGCCATCTTCAGCTTCCGCCTTTCCTAGCAACATTTTGCCCATTGAAGATGCTTACAATACCTTACTTGCTAGACTTGATTTGATGAAGACCAAAATCATGAGCACTTGTGCTGCTATGAGGTCTAAAATTAATAATAATGCTAACCACCTAGATCTCCATAAATACACTATTAAAGCGAGATTTGATGTTGCAAATCATGCCATGACCTCTCATTTTAATGATGTCAATTAGCACATTTAAAAGATGTTACAAAACCAAGAATCCATGGGAACTCATATTGTACAATTCCTCTCCAAATAAGGGTTTTGGTAATGCATGGATGACTTGCATCTTCACTTTCACATCCGTGTAATGCATGCATCTCATGTTCATATTTCTATAGTTACTTACTTGCCTTTTAAACTCATTGATTATGCTAAATTTTCCTTGTTACATATTTATATATAACATGATCTTTTTTGTTGTCTATTGCTTGTTTGACCCTTTGTTAAAAATGTTAGCTTAATGAACAAGTGGCAAGAATGTCCAAAAAGAGAGTGAATTGGACTTTAAAAATTTTGGAATATTTGAAGTTGATAGCTATAGTCGACTATGAGGATTTATTAGTTGATCATAAACCAAATAATCATTTTGAAGACTTGTTAAAGAAGTCCTTTGAAAAGCTTTGATGAATATGCCAAATCTAAGCAAGTCTACACCAGCAAATATAAGCCAAAGATTGCTTTTGAAGTGCTTAAAACATCTTTCTAATGTGAATCAAGTATAAGAAGCTCAAAAATAATTTTTCAGTAAAACTTCTTAACAAGTAATAAACAAGTAATGAAAGCAAAAGAAGATTTAACAAAGAAATAAGTCAAGATATGAAAGCTACAAATAAGAACACAAGCAATTCACAAGATTTGTTTTCTTGAAATCAAATGCAACAAAATAAAGCAACAATAAAAATGAAGACACAAGTGTTTTAATATAAGTTCGGCTTTCTCGAATGCCTACATTTTCTTCCTTAACAAGCTAAAAAGTTTCAAATCCACTAAAGGAAATGTGCTTTTGAAATGGGATCAAGCATTAAACCCTTACAAATACTTTTTTGTGGAATTAAGTGATAATCCTTATAATGACTTTTTTTGAGCTCAACCACAATCTAGAAATTTCTTTTTAACAAGGGCAAGCACAACCCTTACAATTGCCTTTTTTTTAATAGCAAGCATAACCCACACTAACTTTTCAAGGCTAAGTTAGAACCTTTACAAGAATGATTACAAAGAATAGCAAGAGTGCCTCTAGGAAGTGGATTTTGCAAGTTAAGTATAAAAGAGGAAAAATGCCTACATAATGGCTATAAAGATTGGAGTGAGACCAAAAGTGAAACTTCAACACAAGAAGGCTTGGTTTTGCTTGGTTTTTCTCTTTTTCCTATTCAAGATTTTGATGTTATAGAGTTTTGCCTTGTTCTCTCTCCTTCCATACTTTGACATGTTTCCAAATGGTCCATTTTATAGTTGAATAAGTCTTGGAGCCGTTAGAGATGATTAAAGCAAGAAACTAACCATTTTCCATTTGAATTTTATGTATAATAGTCATCTCTAGTTAAGTGTGGAAGTTCTTTAGTCGATCCACTTCTGGAAAGCTTGTCATTTTAAGGTCTATAATTGATGGGTTGATTAGGAGGCTCATGGGGTCTACTGGGCTTCCAAAAGTTTGAGTTTTCTAGTCTTCAATGCCTTAGGGTCGATTAGCGCTATTCATTTTTGAGATTTTGTGACCTTTCTACCATAAGGTCGACTTGGGTGGCTGTAGGGTCAACTAAGCCTTCATTTTCTTCAAGTTCTCCATATGTTTTACCTCTGGATCGATTGGCCTTGCTCTAGGGTCAATTAGAGCTTTATTTCTTTAAGGTTCGTTCTCCATTTGGCATGTAACTTCGACTATATCTTCCTTGTGATCAAATATTGAGTGGTGACTAAGTTTTTTGACTTGAAACAAGCTTAGTGTTGTGTACATTGATGATCTTTAAATGCTTTTAAATAAACTCCACCACTTGTGAACTTATCTTGCAACTTTAACATCTTAAAGATGAATGTTGAAAGATCATAAAAAGAGCTCATTCAAGCAAGTTTAACACTCATACAATTAAGTCATTTAAGCTTGTAGACATTGGTGAAGTGAGTGTTTGAGAGTTTAATAACTTTAAGAAGTCACACAACAAGAACAATCAAGCTTGTAATTATGTAAGAACGAATGTATCAGAGTTAAATTATTTCAACCACTCAAATAATATTTAGGCAAATTATGATCATTTTATCATAATCAAAACTATAATCATTTTAAAGCTAACACCCTCGTTTCTTTTCACTTGCATCAATGGATAATCATATTGCTCTTAGTGCTTATATATTTGATGATTTTCACTAACCTTTGTCATTTGAGCTTTAAAATTATTAACGCCCGCACTTCGATACCTTTTTTATATAACAAAAAGGGGAAGAAGGTTTATAAGCACATTTGCAATGCTTTAGTACTCAAGTTACAATTTAAACTTTCTCTGAAACTTTTTGAAAATTAATACATAGGTTGAAAGGGAGAAATTCCATTTTAAAATCATTTCAAAACCTTTTTCATTTCAGCTTAAATGATTTCAAACAAGGGTTGGTTGACTAATATAATTAAGGGGAGTTTTTAAATGCAAATTATGCTTAAGATTTTGTCATATCGAAAAAAGGGAAATTATTAGCCTTTAAAATGACTTATTGAAAATATTACATTGATTGAAGTTTGATCACAAGCATTTGAAATGATTTGATTCATAGTTTTAATCCCCTAAGGTCTTAAAAAATGTTTAACAAGTCCTTTATGTTTAGAAGAAATAAAAAATCCTTCAAACATTGAGTTCTCAACTAAAGGAAACAAAGAGCAAACATGTCACTAGTCTAAGATCGGCTCCAACTCTTTCATACTCAATCCTGCATGCACAAATTAAGAAAGAATAAAGAAAAGCCTTGGTTTAGGATCGATTTTAACCATGATACTTGATCCTAAGGTAGAAAGCTAAGAAAAAGTGAAGAAAGCTCAAAAGATCGACTCTAAACAAGCCATACTCGATCCTAGAAGGAAAAAAATAAGCTAAGAAGCCCCTAGAAGCTTAGAGGATCAACCTTCACATTACCATTCTTGATCTTAGAGGAAGAAAAGAAAAAATGGGGCAAGCCTCGAGATGAAGATAGACTTTCACTTTAAAAGCTTAATCATTCAAGCATAATTTTGAAGAAATTCAAAATCAGGATTGGTTTCCCTTCTCCTTACTCGATCCTAAAGATATAGTAGGCATGCATTTAATAATCCTAATGGCTACTTTTTCTCTAACTTGTCTCTAACGATTCTAATTTCTTAAGATGGTATAAAAAGGACTTTCCATTCTTTGTAAAGCAAGAGAAGACTCTGAAAATCATTCCAACACTTGAGAAAAGATTCAACTTCAAGTACTCCCCTCTTACACCTCATTTAAGTCTTCCTTCAAAGCATCCAAAGCAATTATTGAGCTACTTTTTTCTAATATTCATTGTACCCATTCTCTTCAAGCTTAAATATTTAGCTTATCAGCCTTTAAGAGGCATTTTTTGCTACACTCTCTTTGTAAACACTTTGTAAAAATTCTAACTTAGCTTTGAAAAGTTATTGTGAGTTATGCTTGCTCCCATAAAGGGCATTGTGAGGATTGTGCTTACTCTTGTAAAAAGGCATTGTGTGTGTTATGCTTGAGTCCGTGAAAGGTGATATAAAGGTTACACTTAAACTTGTTAAAAAGTATTTTTCACGGTGAATTTGAAACTCCTTAATGAGTTAAGGGAGAGGACGTAGACAAGAAGGGCAAACCTCTATAAAAATTCTTATATCTTTGTGCCTTTTTTTTCTTTAGATTTTATTGCTGCAATTTACTTCAAGAAAATCAATTTTATTGCTGCAAACTTATTTCAAGAAAGCCAAATCCCTTGTCTTCAACTCAAGTGGTGAAACTTGTTTCAAAGAAATTTAACTTTTACTAAGTTCATAAAGATTTTTCAAAATGGCTAATTCACCCCCCTTTGGTCTTGTTCATATTAAGCTAACTACACTAACAATCTTGTTGGCGTACGATAGGGTATATTGGATCCAAATCTATTAATATATGTATAAAAGCAAGGGGTGCTACTTAGTTAGCCATTAGAATTAGTTAGCAATAGTTTTCAGAGAAACAAAATATCCTTTTAAAAAGAAAGAAGCATGAATCCCTTTAGAGGCGAGACACTTGAATCGTTTTTGAGGTACATATATCTTGATTTATAATTTTCTTATGGATCCCTAACTTTTCTATTAGATAACAATTGTTGTTATTGAATTATAAATAAAAATTTTGCATTTATCGTAGACAAAAAAACTAACAGTTATCTCTGTTTTGGTTTTGGTGTTTAACAGTGTTTTCAAGTGATACTTGTCCATCACCTTTTGGAAATGTAAATATGTTGTCTGCTAAATTCATTGTACAGATCTATTGAGGGGGTGCAAGTGAAATGTCAAAGATCCCTTGAGCTGTTGCTTTTTATTTCTATCTGATTTTGTTTTGGGTTCTGCAGGTCACCGGTTTGTGATCCTACTCAAGCTTGTTCTTCATCTTTGAGAGTTGTTCTTGCCGTAACAAGTCTTTTGCTATCTTTTGAGTTTAAGACTTGCAGCCGCATTTCGGTTCTCCTAATATGAATACAGATAATTGCTTTTCAAAAAAACATTTTGTTTATTACAAAGTACAGATATGATTTAGGATTTTGTTAATAGATTTGCAAGTGTTCGTTTTGCTACATTTAACAACAAAGGAAATTTGAAATTAAAACTCAATTTGGACGTCATAGCAGATCTCACAGGTCGATTTAGATCCATATTTTATGTTGATGTTCAGTTATATTAAGAGATAACAAGACAAACAGATGGGATAAAGCACTGAACATGAGAAATTCCGTATGCCATTCTGCCGAGTTACATGATACTTCAGTTATGATTAGAGAGAGAAACATGGAAACAAAATTGTATATTTGTTATTAAACCTATCAAGAGTTTTAATTTTATTTTATTAATAAAATTTCCTCTTTTTTAAATTTAAAAATGTTAATACATCAAATATACATATTTTAATTTATACCGATAGTACGATGAAACTTTATATATATTTTTAAAGAGGTAAACATCAATTTTTTTTTTCTCCGCGAAAAACGAAGTAGCGAATTCTGCTGCAAGTCAAGGACATTAAGCTAATGATCATATGCTATAGAAAGAACAAAAATCACTGCTAACAATAGTCTTTTCGCCGTCCCCAAAAGAGAAAACGAAAGCTTAGCAACACATTTTAAAATTTGAAGTTTCATTGATGTCATTTTGGTCAAAGAAGGGCTGATTTTTTTCTCCAATGCATCACATGCCCCTATATTGCAATCATGGATTCTCGTCAAATTTACTGTAACCAATGAATAATGAGAAAAGAAGAAATAAGTTGTGATCATTGATGTGTCAACCATTTGTTCTGAACCTTTCTACCAGCAATATGATGGAAGAAAGGCCAAGAGCCAAAGCACGCGCATGTTTGTGTTACCAATGCGCAAATGTGGAAGCAGCAGCGTCAGTGTCCCTGCAGGCTATATCTTTACCTTGAGTTTAAAATTCCATCTCTTTTTGCAGCTCTTGCTCGGTGAAATACGGGCTGGTAAACAAATTTTACGTCTACAACAGCTCCCCTGGCTTTGCTTGGTGTGATTTGATTTAAGCAGCATCTCCACTCACTCTCTGAAACAAAAAGGCAACGCAGCAAAAGGTCCACAGAAAAGGTGTTCAAAAGAAGAGGAATCTGTCCCAACCACCAGCCACTGACTACAGACCGCAAAGCATCCATATTGTGCATTAAGTTTTAGCTGAATTAACAAGCTTCCTCACAGTTGGACATGTCATGTCAATGCTAAAGCTGCTTTTAGGCCACATTTCATAACTTTGTGGTTTGATCTTTACCCAATGACAGATGAAAATTGACACTACTAGTACTAATTATCACATTTTGCTAAAAGGTTTCCGTAATGAAACGATGTTGTGGGATCTTGGGAGTTCGGATGACTCCCGCGTTGCATGCAAATCCATAATTAAACTCGTGTTATGAATGAGTTGGAAGTAATTATGCAATCAAAGATCGACGAACGGTGATCGTGTGTTGATCAATTGATGTCTCTATGAGAGCTTTCCTTCTTCTTTAGTTAAAAAAAAAAGAATAAACAAATAAATAGTTGTAGTAGTAGTAGTAGTAGTAGTAAAAGATTAATGAAGCATTGTGTTCTATCTATGGTTTCTCTGAGCTTAACCCATTTTGTTGCTGCATCATTGGATCTCATCCGAGCCAATAGAGGGGCTTGAAAAAGAAGCACAAAATTTAAGGGCTTAGCGCTTTTGTGTTAATCAAATTGATGGGATCATGGATGATGATGCTATGGAAATTAATTTCAGACTGGCGTGACAAACTTTGGCCAATTTAATGGATCATTTGATTTCTAGTTTCCCATCATTAAGAAAGAAGAAGGAAAACATTTAGAGAGGGAATAGGACAAAGGATGGGCCAGAGCAGAGTGGGATGACTCATGACTGGGATCAGGAGGGAAGTCACTTTCAGAAAGGAATAAAGGCACAACTGGCCCCAGCAAGCCAGCACTACAGCCGACATATACAAGCTTGTGCAGGAAAAAGTGGATGCCAAAAGGCCAAAGCCTAAAAGGTTGAAAGATGTAGCAATCCTGGAAATTAAGCCCTCTTTTTCTAGCCGTTGGCAACAGAACCTATGGCATCATCTCGTATAAATAAATAGATAATAAAGACCAACACCAACCGAATACCCGTTGCTTTTATTTATACGATGAAAAGTAAAACAATTAGCCGTTGTTGAAATGAAGCTTTCCGGAATAGACTAATACGGCACAGCAAACAATATCAAGTACCTGAGATTAACAAGTGAGAACGACTGATTACAGCAAAGTGATTTGGGTGCCCATTTTACTAATCATGGAAATTTCCTGGAAATTGAGAAGGGGCTAGGCTACAAAAAATTACTAGAAATAATTATCTTATCTTCAAGTATCTCTCGCTCCCTCTTCAATACAAACGAGTAAAAGGGGGACCCAAATCACTGTCTAAGGAGGACCTCCTAAAATCCCAGTCATTGGATTGTGTAAGGCTTCTTCAAAGAGTCACACTTGGAAACTTGCAGCGTCCAAAACCTGCAAAAGGAAAAACAGAATACTATTTAAAGAAAAGATTTCAACAAAAGAAAACCAAGTACATTTGGCAAACTCCAATCACCCTAATACTTATCATCCAACTTTAAAAGAGAAGAAAGTAATTAAGAAAATAAACTTACTTGGATCCTTAGCCGTCTGAGTAGCCAAGCCGTTAAAGTAACAGGTCGCACCAGTCTGCTTTAACTGCGACCAGTAAGAGCTAAAGGCGTAACTCGCGTGCCAAAACAACGAATCCGGTTTGAAGCATTTCTTTCCGGCTTGAATCGGGTCACAAGTTTTATTCCCCTGCGAACACGCGTACGATAATGCCGAACCCAACTCGCTCGCATTAACTCCTCTAGCCGCCACACACCAAATCTTCCCCTTATACGGCTCATTATTATCCGGCTTTGGCAACGGCTCGAAATCCGAATCCGGCGTCTCCCCACTCAAATCGATCCCGTACACATTGGACCCATTAGGATACAACAACCCGAAATGCCGTTCAGTTCCAGGACCCGGCTTCTGGTTCTCATTATAAAGGGCAAATATGAAAGACGGGAGAACCCATCCTGGTCGGGCCGGAGTCCCAATTGCTGGCTTGGCAGTTAGTTTCTTTACAACATTGCGGTTGTATGTAGCGGCATTGTAAATGTTGGCTCCGATTTGATCGATATCGCCGGCATTGGGCCAACCCGTTTCTGCAATCCAGATCCGAACATCCGGGTACCCGAGTTTTTTCATTGCGAAAACAACCGAGTCAACCATCTGGTCAAACATATTAGTATAGGTAAAATTGGATACCGGGTCGGTGTATGTTATGGTTCGGGATTCGAAAAGCGCGTAATCGAGGTTAATATTTTTGGGCTCGCTCGACCAAGGGAAATATGGGTAAACATCAAGGAAGTAGAAAGATTTGGTCCGGCTTAAAAACTGTAACATCGGTTTAAGGATCGGACCAGCAATATCAGATCGGAACGTGCCGTTCGAAGGTGGAAATGACGATTCCAGGACATCCATTGCCATTGAGGTACCGACTTTGATTTTGTTGAGGCTGTGGGTTTTTAAGGAATTTTTTATTTTTCGCATGGCTGGTACGATGCTGTACCAGGTTTCTTTAGGGGAACTGCTGATGACTTCGTTGCCGACGAGTAGGTATCGGATTTTGGTTTTTGGGTAAAAAGGGACCACATTGGATTGGACCCAGGAATCGGCTAGTGTCTGATTGGTGGAGATGTTGGTTAGGAGTTGGTTTGGGACCATGATCGAGACTTGGAGACTTGTGTCTTTGAGAGCGTTAAGGATGTCCGGATTTGCATCGTAGATTTTGACGCGTTTGGCTCCGAGGGATTGTATTAGCTTAACTGATTGTTTTGGAGATGGAAGATTGTCCCCTAGCTGACCGTAGTTTATTCCCACTTGACTTGAGATCTCACCTCCTGAAAACAAAATATCAAAGGAATATTAACTGAAACCCGAAAGAAGAACTGAAAAAAAAAAGACTTTTTTGGGAGGTTTCCGAGAGAGCTTACTGGAAATGGAAAAGAAAAGAAAGAGGATAGAGAGAGGAAGAAGACCCATTTTCAGCATCGCTGATCAGATGCTTCTTCCTGAGCCTGGTATTCAATTTCCAAGTCGCTTGCTAAAATGGTGGGAAGCAACTAAGAGAGTAGAAAAAGAAGGTCAAGCCGTCAGGGATGGAAAGATTGGATTTTGAGTGAGCAAGAAATGATAAGAAGGTGAGGTGGGTTAACAAAAATAATATAGGGAGTTGAACCAAATCAGTGACCGACGAAAGTGTCGTCAAAGGTTGGGTCTTCTTTTCGATGTGTGTTGGATTGGAATAATGCTTTTTAAATAGACACTCTACTTTACCTTTGTAGGAGGTAAAAGATAAAAGAGAGTACATAAAAGAAGGAAATGATAAAGTTGACGAGAATCAAATAAGAATAAATAAGACGGTGCAGTGATATTTAAGTAATAAAAAAGTTGAAAAATAAGACATGGGGGAAAGGTGGGCCTGTACTGTGATCTATTATTAGCTCTTGTTCAGTTTCCAGTTTCCAGGAAGCGTAGGAAAAAGCGAGAGTGAAAAAGCGGAAAAAAGACCTTGTCTGAGAAAGAGCAGAGAGCCGTTTAAGTGGGGTTTGTGGCTGGCTCCTCTACAGGTAAGCAGCTGTCCTTTGATGTTGCTGTGGCCTGTGCCCTTCTGAGTCAGAAATGTGTGTTCATGAGCTAGGCAGATCTATGTGCCTTCGATGTGCATCTTTGTACCCTTTCTACTAGCACGATTCGTCGTGATTGTTACTCTAACAGTAAAGATTAACGAGGTTTTCAAGATGACATTTGGATTAGCATAGCATCTAGGGCATAACAAAATATAAAACGTGTGTATCATATGATAGGGAACCAAACTTGTGTGATAAGGATGCCAATATATTAAGGCTAATATACCGTAAAAAACACATGGGAGATCTCATCCCTCTCCATCTACTCTATTTTTAGGCTCGCCACCCCACCAATCTGATTAAATTGAAACCCGTGCCGGATGCATATTACCAAAACCCACAGCCGCAAAATACATGTTCTCAAACAGAGAGACTGATAAAATTATGAAAACGGAAAAAACAGCAGAAGAGTTGCAAACAAGAAGCATAATAAAGGGTGCATTTTGTCAGTTGCAAACAAGAGCCACATCCAAATTACCAATGTTGATAAGAGACTTTGGCCAGGTTTATAAAAAGGCTAAAACTTTGTGCATTCTGTGAGGGCATGCAATAGAATAAAGAAGAGGTGGGTTTCTAAAGTGCTTCACTAATGGGATAAAGCATGGAATTAGGAATCTCGGAGTTTCATCATCGATTTCCAGTTACTAATATGAGAATGAAGGTTGGAATTAAAGAAGAGAACGATGCTCCTGCAAATAATATAAATAGGTTGAAAACATTAATTTATGCTCCCCACATATGCTCGTGTAGTAGTGAAAGCAATATCACCTCCGCAATATAAATGGTGGATAAAAAACAAATATAATGACAAAAACTCATGTATATAACTTTTGTTTTTAATCGTAATTGAGTGTTGTACCATTTATATATATATATATATATATATATGCTACTGCATTAATTTTGGCTATAATACACTCTTTTTCTCATTACTCTTAAGAATCTTTGATACTCACAGCCATCTGACTAGAAACTCACCAAATCTAGTGGGTCAAAATCCCAAGGCCGGCTAACATGCCCAGATTGTAGAGCAAGGAAAATGGGGCGGCATTGCATTTTTTTTCTTTCTTTTTCTTTTCTAGAACCAAGGGATCAAGTAAGGGGAACAGGGGACACTTCCTTCCAACCAAAAATAAGGGAATATTATTTCTTTTTTCCAAAGAATAGAAATAAATTTTCATACAAATTGAAAAAAAAATAACTTGATGAGTAAAATTGTTTTAAAGTATAAATATTAAAAATATCCAAATAAATCTAACAAAAAAAAATCATTCTAGCTAAATAAATTATAAATTTTGTAGTCATTTTCATTTTTTATTTTTATTCTTTCTCTGCCTTATAGTTCTCTTTCTTTCAGCAAACTAAAGACCCAGAATTGGTTTACTCAGTTTGAAAGAACTAATTACTTGAGGAATATATTCTATACTTTAGAGTAGTGCTATTTGACTTTGCATGTTTGTCCGACAGGTTGTCTCAAGCCCTTCTGCCATATTAGGAAATATATTTGGTGGAAACCTTTGCTCCAGACCATACTTAAAGTTTAAACACAATAGTTTTTAATAGAAGGAATATAATTGACTGCTAATAATCCCACCTAAAAAGTTAATTATTATTTGAAAAGAAGGATAAATTCCACCTAGAAAGAAGGATTAGCCTTTGCTCTTAAAAGATTAAAAAGGTCTCTAAGACCAAACATTACCGAATCTCTGAGCCTAGACATGAAAAAGAGAGTAAAATTAATAAAAGATGCAGCAAATGCCATTATGAGACACAATTACTGCATCTGCATAGCCAGTGTATCACTTCCTCAGTTCTCATGAAACCACCCTGACTGGTGCTTTGACATGACCATTTAAACCTACATTACCCTGCATTTGATGCAAAACTCCATCAACCAATCCACATCCACTTTCCATTTGTATGCTTTTCCTTTCCTTCAATGGCATGATGCTCACCACTCACCAAATATGAAGTCAAGAACTAACTTACACCAAAAACTAATTCAGTCGGATCTAACTTGTTCAGAGCTTAACTCAATGCAACGTAACAATCAATGATAAAGACTTAAATGTTATCTTTAACAAAATAAAAAACAACCATGTAGGTCTACAAACTCAAAAGGATCTTCCTTACTCAAAAACTTGATCCAACTTGATTTAAAAAGGTTAAAATATGAATGGAATCAACCTCAACCCCATTGCCACCTTAGTCTTGTTTTAAAGGACCTCGCTGTCCAAATTTTGCCCTTGTTGAACCGTAGGCCTTTGCTAGGCCGCCGGAGCCCGGAGAGAAGATGAAAAGCATCTAACCTTATGGTTTTGCGGTATTGACCCAAGCCTAATCTGCTTAATCATTAAGGAGGCCTAGCCCATCAGAAAGAAAAGGGTGGGTCTAATGCTCTTTACTTTTTGGGCTCACATTCACGCAACCAAAACTGCCTAAGGGTTTCCTTCTTCGTACTTCCGTTTCACCTGCTAAACCCCGACTGAAAAATGCCTTTAGCCTTCCAGCGCTTGCTCGCCTCCACTCTCCAGAAAACCCCAAAAAACCTCCTTTCCTTTCCACTTCCGGCTGTCTTCTCCTTCCATTTCACGCGCCCCTCACTCTATCACCGCACCTTTTCCATCCCACCCCACCCCGCCTCACCCTTTCTTCGTCCCCGAACCCGAACCCCTCTCGAGACCCAATTCGAAACATGGATCCAAAAGCTCAAACCCGGCTTCACTACCGCTGACGTGGACGCAGCATTGCGAGCCCAACCGGACGCCGATTTGGCCCTTGACATCTTTCGCTGGACTGCCTTGCAACGCGGGTACAAGCACACCGACGCGACCTACCTCACCATAATAAAACTCCTCATCTCCGCCAAACGCTACCGCCACGCCGAAACTCTAATCGAAGAAGTCATCGCCGGCGCCTGCCCCATTAGCATTCCTCTTTACAACACCATAATCCGCTTCTGTTGCGGTCGTAAGTTCCTTTTCAATCGCGCTTTCGATGTTTACAAGAAAATGCTGAAATCGGATGATTGTAAACCAACGCTGGAGACGTACACTTTATTGTTTAATTCTTTGCTTAGAAGATTTAATAGACAAAATGTTTGTCATGTATATTTACACGCGGTCCGGTCCTTGACGAAACAAATGAAAGCTTTAGGAATTATTCCGGATACTTTCGTCTTGAATATGATAATTAAGGCGTATTCCAAGTGTTTAGCTATTGATGAGGCAATTCGGGTTTTCCGTGAAATGGGGTTGTATGGATGCGAGCCTAATGCCTATACATATGGTTATATTTTCAAAGGGATGTGTGAGAAAGGGAGGGTGGCGCAGGGGTTTGGGTTGTTTAAGGAAATGAGGGATAAGGGGTTGGTGCCGAAAGGGAGTGCTTATATGATTTTGATTTGTAGTCTTGCGATGGAGCAAAGACTTGATGATGCGGTTGATGTTGTTTCTGATATGTTGGCGAATTCAATGGCACCTGATTTGTTGACCTACAAGACTGTATTGGAAGAGTTTTGTAGGAGAGGAAGGAGTAATGATGCTTTTGAATTGCTGGAGGATTGGAAGAAGAGGGATTTGTCTATGGGCCAAAAGAATTACAGGATTTTGGTGAATGCACTGCATGTTAACAATTGAGAGTGAATTTTGTAGTCTGGTCTAGGTTAATAGTTGAAGATCTGTGTATTTGTCTCTAACCTAAGAATGTGGTAGCTCTAGCTGTCAAACCAGTCTTGAAGCTGTGAATTTGTTTGTACAGCTTGACTGATGAAAGTGAGATGCAGAACTGAATTATGAATTTGAGGGTTTTTCTTTAAATGGATCTATATTTCAGTGTGTCTATTATCAAGGATAACTTTGCAATCAGTAGGAAGGTGGAGAAAAGGAAGGGAGGGAAGTTGTTGATCCTGCCTGTTATTAACAGGATGCCCTGTTTAGCTTGATTGAAGTAAATATTGGTCATTTGTTCGTGGAGACACTGCAAAAAGATCAAGTTTCCCTGTGGTTGGTTTCCGTGCTGGTGTTTTCTCCATCAACTGTCAGAAACAAGTAACTTGACACTAGCAATTTGCTTCTTAGTATATCTAAAATGTTAGGTGAACATAAAGTGGTTAGTCACGACATTTCACTGATAGTGTTGGGAAAAGAGGATGACAAAATGTTTTGCAAGTGGAAGAATAGTATCAATTTACATGAAGATTCTTGGTTAAACACCTGCTAGCAGCTTGCATGTTACACCTGCGACAAAAATGGTGTCATTGCGCTTTGTTGTTTTCTTTTTATATATATTCATGCCTCATAAAGATTGGGATCTTGTTACAAGACAAGATTTACTTGTATGTACCCTGGGTGAAGATTGGTTAATAAGCCAACTGTATATGGAGGAGCAGGCTTCTGAATTGTTGCTGATAATTAATGAAAGTTTGCAGCCATGATTTTGTTGTAGTAGATTTTGTAATATTAAGAGTAATCATTGGCTAGTATTATTGTTTTGTACACACGGATTCAAGTTTTAATAAATAACTGTTAAGTGTGTATTTAATAATTAACTAGTAGTATTCATTTTTTATTTTAATTAATAATTATATAAATAAACATGTTTTTAAAATATAAAATTTGAAATATAAATAATTAAATATTTTAATATTAATATATAAATTATTCGATACTATTAGAATTCATATAACCATTTTACATATCAACATCTGTACTTTTATACATATTATAGATTATAGACTAGTATTTTTTGTCATATGTGCACATGAATACTTGTTTTTTTATTTATTTTTAAATAATTATTAAAACCAAAGACAAATGTTTCAAAAAATATTTTGGTTTGACACATCAACGTCATGTCAACATCGTTTGACATGTCATTACCACGTTAGCATTACTAATAGTCACTTTAGACGAAGTTAAGTAGAGGGATTATTGCACAAAATCTCAAAGTAAAGGGGTTAAATTGACCAATTTTAAGGTAAAGGGAAGAAATTGACAAAAAACCTATAGTATAGAAACTTATGGGGTATTTTTACAAATATTTGTTGTTACGTGCATTATGTCACATACTGAGACTTTAGCCCAACTTATACGGTCCTAAATTCTGAAAATTGAGTTTAAGTAAATCTCAAAACCCACATAAGTGAGAGTCTAATAAAGGAAGAAGGGAGAGAATTATAGAGAAATGTAAAGGATTCTTAGTTCTTAGTGCATTTATAGGTTGATAGCCCTAGAAATGTAAATAGGTAAGGTACTTGCTATTTTCAAGGTATCCAACCCCAAAACTATTTAAATACTAAGATACCTGAATACTATAAAACTCAGATAAAATTAAAAAATACTATCCAAAACTAAAACCTATTAGTATAGCACTACCTGTTAATTATTTGAATTCGTTAATTATTCGATTATTCAAAGCAAATTTTAAGTATATAAATACCCATTTAAGAACTCGAACTTGAAACTCAAATAAAAAATATTTTACATTAATTCATATACAATTAACTAACAATTAAAAACTATTCCACAATTGCACCTAAGCATTTGGCTCCTTAATTAGTGCATGATCTTTTTGTTTAAAAAAGTATGGATTCTAATCTCTCTTCCCTAAAAAAAATTAAAACTATTTCATAATTAAAATCAACAACAATACAACATAAAAGTAATACGAGTGTAGCATCAAACATCATATTCAAATGTAACATATAACAACATAAATACATTTTAAATATCATTTGAATTCTTCTTCTTCCTCAGCATCAATTGTACAAAGTTCACCTCCAGCTGAAAGTCTTACACAAATTAAAATAATGAAAAATAATGTAACTTGAAATATAATAAATATTTTTATAAAACAAATGAAAAAAATAACTAGTATATTATTTACATTCTTTTTCATTCCTTAACTAATTTTGGGTGCACATTAATGCCTCCAAAGTTTTGGATGAAGCCTACTTTGATGTTTACTCACCTCTCTTCCACTAGTATTAAAAGTTTAGTTAGAAGCAATAGAAGAAATAGAAACAACAAGAAAATCTTTAGCCATCATTTGCAATGTGGGATACTTTAACTCATTTATCTTCTACTAATTCCAAATATCAAAAGATCTAGTCCATGATGCAAGTGCCTTATCTAAATAGTGATCCAATTTTGATTTTACATTCCCATCACTAGAAGAAGAACTCAAAAATGCAACAAATTTGCAAAATAATTTTTTTGACTTAATGCTTGAATAGTTGGTGATGTTTTAACTGAAGTATTAGAAAAATGTGATTTTGGTTTACATTATCTAGACTAGTATTCAATAAGCAAACCATAAAAAATTCTCTTAACTTGTTCAATCTCGTAAGTTGCATCATGACCATATACTTCAGGAAAATAAAACTCCATTGCTTTCATTTTACAAATAAGATCCAATATAACCACAACAACTAGCACATTATGAATGTCTTTCCAATACTTATCAAACCTGTCAAACATTTTTTTTTTGTTATTGTACTAATTGTGATATCAACAGAGTACATCCAATTTACTATATAACTTAGAAGTTCACATACTTGAACAAAATAACAATTCGCTATAGGATACTTGTCTTAGAAAATAATTTAGTGGCATTATAAAACAATCTCAACTTTTCAACAATATTTTTTACCTTTACCCATTCTTCCTCACTAGTCATAGAAACATAATATTTATCTCTAAGTTTCAACCTAGGAAAAAAATCTTTGTACTATAAAGCAATGTAAAGCATTAAGTATGTCGAATTCTACCTAGTTTTATAATCAAGGCTTAACTTTTTAGAATATGACACTTAACATATTACTTCTTCAAACTTTGTCACTTTAGAGGAACTAATTGTCCAAAAAATTACACTACTACAAATATTTTTAATGACCTCATCTATCATTGATAATCCATCTTTCATAATCAAATTCAAAATATATGCATAACATCTCATGTGAAGAATTTTCCTATCAAGTAAAAGCTTAGAACATAACTTATTAACTATGATAGAAATCATACCATCATTAAAGCTGCAATTATCCACTATTATAGTAGAGATGTTACTCTTTATATATTCCACTAAGTCAAGGCAGTTAACAACTATTGTATACAAACATCCATGGTGTGAGGTGTAAGCACATAAATAAATCTACATATTTAAAAAATAAATATTTATTAAAAGTATGCTCATAAAAACATTAATGAATTTTGTACCACATATTATATAATTGAAAAAATATTATTTATCTCAAGATACGGCATGGCAACACCTAAGAATCATTAATAAAATGAGTAGTGACAAACATTGTTAGAAAGATAAAGCTTAAAGTAAAACTACCAAGAAGGGGTGAATTGGTTGTTAAATAAAAATTTCCTCATTTTTAAAAGTCAGTTAGAATGTGAAAGAATTAAATAGCAAAATAAAGTATAAGCTGAATGAATAAAGAGAAAAAAAATAAAAAGTACTCAGAGGATTTTTATAGAAGTTCGAACTTCTAATGCCTATGTCTTCTCTCTTGATAGCACAAGGAGTTTGAATTTACTATCAACTTGCCTTTTCAATAGGAACAGCCGAACCTTTGCAGCATGCCTTATGTAGGATCAGGTATTATCTCTGCAACATGCCTTTTGCAAGACCAGGTGTAACCTTTACCAAGACACTACTTTTTCCAAGTTAAAGCACAACCATTACAAAAGATAAAGCCTTTTAAAAGATCAAGAAAAACTTGTCTACCTTTTGCTTAGAGGTATAACCAATACAACAATGTATTCTAGTGAATTATCAACTAAAACCTCTAAAAAGGTTAATAAATAAGTTTAAGATTAGAAAAGTGAAAGCTTTTACAAAAATATAGATGATCAAGGAAGGTCTAAGCTCAAAAAGGATCAATTGAAAAATAAACATATGATCTTTAAGCTTATTGTTTGTTCAAAGATGGGAACGTTTTGCTCATAGTTGTTTCTCTTATTTTTCCACTCTTTTCTTCTTCAAAGATGATTCAAATTCTTTTAAAATCCTTTTCTCTTTTCACTTTAATGTTCTCAAAATAGATATTTATAGTCTCTAAGATTTTCTACTTGTTGGAATGAGATTTGAATAATTTTTTGTATGTTTTAACCGGTTTGCAAAATTCTATCGCATCTATAAAATCAATTCTTTGTTGTTGAGTTGTCAATTCTTTGCAAAGTCTACGGCTTTGTGTCTTTAAAGAATTGATTCTTATCTTAAGGTTTCAGTTCTTCTACAACTGAGTTTAAAAGTGACATCTTTGCAATCTTGGAGAATCAATTCTTTTACCTCAAGATGTCGATTTTTTACTATGCTTTGGAGTCAAAATTTGAATTCAAGCCTAACTTTTGCCACTCCACTTTTATCCAATTGTGCTACTTCTTTCTTGGTCGCTAAGTTTCTGATATGAACTTTACATGCTTCAAGATTCGACATCTTCTCCATGTAGAATCTATTCTTTTTTCTTTGTTTTTCTACTTCTATATTTTGTCTCTCCAAAATAAATTCTTTGCGTCTGTGGTGTTGGTTCTTCACAAATTTTGAAGTTTCTGTTTTCTGAGAACTGACTTATTCTTTTTTTAGAATCAATTCTTTACTATTGATCTTTGTTTGAAAACTAACTTTTTCTTCTCTATAATCGATTCTTCTTGCAATCAAAGAAATAGATTTTGCTTTCTTGTTATTTGATAATCAAGTCATTTCTTTTGAGAACTTGATTCTTAGGCTGACACTTTGAATTTTGAAAACAAAATATCTTTGAGAAAATTAAGAATTTTTTCTTTAAGCTCAAGAACATGATCAAACAATCAAATTATTTCAATATATCTTTCTTTTTAGTTCAACTTTAACACTCCCTTTAGGATTTTTTTCATACTAAAAAATATCTTTCATTCATTTTCAAAGTTTATTAAGTTCAATCAATTTTGTCATGTCAAAATAAGAAAAAAGCTTACAATTTTTTCCTTTTCGATATGACAAAATTAAGAGTTAAATTTGCTCATTAAAGAGCATTCGAATATTTAGCTTATTGGTTGATACATTATTCCTCTACCTAAAGAATAAGGTTCGAATCTTCTTTTTCTCAATTATAAAAAAAAATTGCTCATTAAAGAAAACTTCCCCTAAAAGTATACTCAAGATCTCAAAATGTTTTTCTCAAGTCAAGCTCCTCCTGAATTTATGCTTTTTCAAAAAGATTTACAATTAAGCTTGAAAGCACTTTTGAAAAATCCAGCCATCATGAATGAAAATTTAAGTGCAAATTTACTTATTATATTTCTCCTCCTTTTTATTATATAAAAAAAGAACAGAAAATAGAGTATAAGAACAAAGGGAAGAAAAACTCATAGAAAAATAAAGCATTAGTATCACAAGTTAAGTGTAGTTATCAATCAACATAGAGATATTCACAATAAGTAAGTTTAATCAATCATGAATCAACATAGAGGAATATTGACAAATAGTGGTATAATCAAGGAAATGTTTCATTAATTAAACGAAGTACAAAAGACCATTTGCAATATAGTCATATTAGAACAAAACAGAATGCATGCAAATGTTGTACAAAGCAACATTCTAGGAGGTTCTAAATATGGATTAGAGTTAGAGTTTAAGTTAAGATTATGACTTTTTGAGATGGTCATATAGAATTTTATGATTTTGGGACAATTGTTATTGATTTCTAGAGAGTGGAACTATTTTGCTTCGAAGCTTAGTTAAATTTTTGTCAAGTTTGATGAAGAAAGCAGTACAATGATCAACTCTTTGTTCAAATTTTTGAATGTAATTCTCCATTTTTGTGTGTGTATATATACATACAGGAATAAAATTTGTGACAAAAATATTAATTTATTTATCTATAATTTTTATTTATGTCTATAATATCTATAGATGTGGATACTTGTATTTATTTATTTTTTAAAAAATATGTATATGAAAAATGTTTTCAAAGTATAAAGTTATTTTTTATCTATTTTTAAATCACTATTAAATAAAAAAATTGATTCACAAATATAAAATATAAAGTATAAAATAATAAAATTTTGTATATTAATTTACCATTATCATTACAAAATATATATTTGATGAAAACCATTAAATGTAATTAGAGTTTTTATATACAAATTGGATAAATCTTATTAATATTTATAATAAAAAATACTTTTAGGATTAAGAAATTATTTTTTAATGAAAGATATTCAATGTAATTATTATTTTATTTGCAATTGAGTAAATTTTATTAATGTCTGTACTAAAAATAGTTTAGAAAATTTAAACAAATATTTTCATTTTGATCTATAAAATATAGTACCAATATTTGTACTTTTATTTATAATAATTATAATTATAATATAAACATATATAAATAATATATTAAATTAATTGTGAAGTTTAAAAACTCCAATGCTGGTGCATAGAATTATTTTTTTAAAATTCTTATTTAATAATTTTAAAAAATAATCTTACTTTTAATTTATTTTTCGTAAAATTAATAATAAAAAACAATAAAATGACCAGAAGACGTCTTGAACGGCCTGGAACACAAAATTAAGGCCTCGAAGAAATCCGAGAAGACAATTTCAGCCCAATTACATTACAATTTTACACGTCTCTTGACTCTTGTTGTTTATAAAAATCGAAACACCGAAATTACAGAGAAAGTCGACGGTGAGTACTGAGAGAGAGAAAATGGGTTTAAGCTGCGCGTTGAAGGTGGCTCCGATCCTGCTTCTGCTGATCCTTTTCGCATTTGGTAAGTTTCTTTTCCGATCAAATTTTCGATGATTAATTTTACGGTATCGCCATTTTCAGATCTGATCAATTGTTAAAACGTCTCCATCTTTTTTAAATGTTTGTAAGCAATTTAGCTTCCTTATGCTTAATTATTGTTCTCCTATTTGTACACTTAAATTCTTCAGCGAATGCCAAGAAGTCAGCCGATGTGACTGAGCTGCAGATAGGGGTCAAGGTATTTCTACTTCCTTAGTACATTTACTCCTTTTCTTTCTGTTTGTCCTATTTTAATAGGTTTAAACATTTTTGTGTAAGTGTTATAGTGATTTGATCTGAGATAAATCAAACGCTTTCAAAAATGTGTCTGTAATTAGCTTTAATATGATATTTCGGTTTGGAGAATTCTATGGTTGCATAGTAGTAATTGTCTTTTTTTTTTTCAAAAAATAAAATTCATTCTTAATGACCATGGTTTCTTCAGGGCTAGCTCATGGCTATTTATCTGTGAGCATCGGATCTATTACTTTGTTTATGAAATCACAAGATATGCATAGTTAAAAGTTAAAACTCATTGATGAATTTTTTACCTTTTAATTTGGTAATTGCAGTGCTAGTTCGTAACCTTGTGTTTTGATGCTAGTTGGTTCATATTGTTAGAAAAATTCCTTTTAAGTACACATAAATGAGTTAACTGTTGTTTCTTATTTCTTTTCTTTTTCCACATTTTCCCCTGCTTGTGATCTTATTATTTATTTGTTGCTCACCATTGTTTAATGTGTCCCTTCTGTATTTACAGCATAAGCCCAAATCATGTGAGTTCCAAGCTCATAAAGGTGATAAAATCAAGGTGCACTATCGGGTATGTTTCAAGAAAGCTTCAGCTGGATGTTAAGTTTTGTAATATACATTGCTTGAACCTCAAAAGTAAATGATCAGATGTTTGATTGTGCCTTTTCCCTGCACTATCGACTTTGAGAAACACTTAGGTCATTCTTCTGAAATTTTGATAGTAATAAATCAGGAGCTAAACCTTTTTTAGATTGGTTAGACTTAATTGTATTCTGCCTGAGTTTCTTGGTTTATAAAAGCTTTCATTCCTTTTTGCAGGGGAAACTCACTGATGGAACTGTTTTTGATTCTAGTTTTGAAAGGGGTGATCCCATTGAATTTGAGCTTGGTAGTGGTCAAGTGATTAAAGGTTTGTGTGTATTAACAACAACTCGCAGCTTTTTGCAAAATCTCAGACGATGTTTTAATTTGGTTTATGGCTGGATTGTTGGTTATTATATTGCATGGGTTCATTGATGCTTGAAAAAAAAAATGTTCTTTGCAGGATGGGATCAAGGACTGCTTGGGATGTGTGTTGGCGAGAAGCGCAAGTTGAAAATACCTGCTAAGCTTGGTTATGGTGCACAGGGTTCGCCACCTACCATTCCTGGTAATTCCTTTTTGTCTGTTATTCTTTTGTGGTGGATAGAACTATTTTAATGTCTTGACATGGTAACAATAATTACTCATGCGATACTTACCTAATCAAAGGAATGATGTCATTATGCAAGCTGCACTACATAACTGCATCAAATCTTTGCTCAGCTGCTTCTCTTGATTGTCCATCAGAAAATATGACAATTTGTGGTTTCCTGAACTTACAGGCGGAGCAACACTAATATTTGACACAGAGCTTGTTGCGGTCAATGGGAAGCCATCAAGTGGGGGGAATGCAAGTGAAGATGAGCTATAGTAACTAGTTAGAGAAGCAGCAGCGTTTATCTTTGGTACATTGTCTTCTTTTTAAGAACACCATCGATGGTAAACCTCACCAGGGCTTCGCTAGGATTTGGAAAATATACTTGGGTAGCTTATTTTCTTGTGCAAAACTATTTGTTTGTTACTTTGTTGGAGAAACTAATGTTTCATTTTAGAGTGGCTGTTCTTGGATCAGAATCTATATGGACCTTAGATAGGCCGATGAGGTGAGTTTAAATGCCCGATTACTTTATGGAAGGAATAACAACATTTAAATAATTTTAAAAGAAAAAAAAACTGGGAGTTCTAATGTTTTTGAACTTGATCAAGAAATCATTGAATTCTTTTCTCACTTGTTTTAGTAAGGCAATATCTAGGTTACTTAAAAAATATAGTAATGTGTAGTAATAAAAATTTAATAATAATTTTAATATTTGCACTTGATTCTTTGATAATTTAGGGGTATAAAGAGAATTATATATTTTTCATATTCATCTTTTTTATTTGGTTCAATTTTTTCCTCTGACTTCATTTACTTTGTTTAATTTTAAGTAATGAAAGTTGCTTTATTTTAAATATATTTCATTCTAAGCTTTAGGATTTGATTTAATAACTATGAATTATTTTTATCTACTAAAAATAAATTAAAATATGATCATATAGTATTTTACATTTGACATCATCTTTACATTAAGGCTGCTAAAATTTTTTTTTTTTTTACAAAAATTCCAACTGAACCAAGTTGCAGTGCTAAGCAGGATTAATGGATACACAAAATGGAATGAAAATGAAAATGTACTCAGGAGATGAAAAACAGGAGTGAGACGCTACTCTTATGCCGTACCAAGGCAAGTAGGGTTCGGATGATGTGGTTGGCACAAGAAAAAGGGTGAAGTGCAGATACGAGTGCACCTTGATTTTAGAGTTGTTCCTTGCTTTTTGATACACTGCACCGGGTCTGCACCATCATTTCCTTCTTGTTACTTTTAAGGAGGATTTGTATTTCTTTTTTGTCCAGAGAAGATTTGAAATCTTGTTTATGCTATTGTGATTAGTTCTAGACCTGTCAATACCAGCTTAGCCCATAGTTTGGCTCATTTTTAATTAAAAATAGGGTAGGTTAGGTCATTAAATTTAAGTCCATATTAAACTCATATTTAAATGGGTTAGTCTGTTTGGGTTAGGGGTTGACCCAAGTTGGTGCGGGCTAGCCCGACGGGCCAAAAGAAAAAACTGGCACACGGGCACTGCATGGTCTGCATCTCTTTAGTCTTTAGTCTTCTTTAGCGAAATCTACTTACTCAAATCCCCATCCCCATCCAGCCACCAGGTCGACCATCCCATCGCCCATCCCATCGACATACCCATCGCCCGTCGACCATTGCCATCCGTTTAATTGTTGATCTGCCGTGTAATCAGTGCCTCAATTCGGTCATCCCACGGACCCCAACCCATCGGCGATCGGCCCATCGCCCATCGGCCTTCCCACCTTCAGCTGGTCTCCACTCCAGCACTCCCATCGCTGCGTCGCACCTTCAAACTCCCTATCCGCTAGCTACTTGCCTACGGTTCTTACACCCCAATCCGGTAATCCCCATTCGGCCATACTTATTTGCCGTCACCATCGCTGCATCGCACCTTTAGCCGGTCAACACTCCCCATTGACCATCTCACAGTTCTCCACTTCTCACTCCCTAATCCAGCAATCCCCATCCAACCATCTCCATTGGCCATCGGCATCCAATCTTCTCTGGCAGCCCAAGTAAGCTCAATTTGCTTTTCTTTCCTTTTATTTATTCATTGTTTCATTTTATTGTTATTTTATTTTTGTTTCATTGTGTGTAAATGTGTTTGTGAATTCTTGGATCAATTAGTTGTAAATTGTTATTTGTGAATTGTTGGATCAATCAATTGTGAATTGTTGTTTGTTGGTCTAAATTTTTAATATTTTTTAATTATGTTTATGTTATTTGAAGGTGACGGTGATGGATCAATCAGTTGAAAATTGTATAAATTTAGATGACGATGTGAATATTTTGAATGAGAATGAAATCCCCTCCCAATCTCATGTATCCGAATCTGAACAATTGAATAAGAGGGCAAAAAAAAAAACTTCAAATATTTGGAATTATTTCACTAAAATAGGCAAAAGTAAGATGGAGTAGAAATGGCAACTTGTAATAGTTGTAAAACGGAGTATAAGGTTGGCCCTAAACCTGGTGGCTCTAATTATGGCACTTCACATTTACGTCGTCACATTGAAGCTTAAATCCATTTCATATTTTAATCCACATCAAATGCTTTTGGATTATGAAGGGAGATTAAAGGCTTGAAAATTTGATCTTAGAATTTCACGTGACATGCTTGCTAAAGCCATAATTAAGCATGACTTGCCTTATGCTTTTATTGAATATGATAAGATTAGAGCTTGGGCTAAGTATGTAAATCCAGATGTAGTCATGCATTCTAGAAACACTACTGTGTCTGAAGTTTAGAGAATTCATTTGAGAAAGAAAGAAAAACTTAAACAAGCCATGGCCAAGGTACCTAATAGAATTTGTTTAACTTCTGATGTATGGGCAGCATCTACTTCTGAGGGTTATATTTGTTTGACTGCTCACTTTGTCAATGAAAATTGGAAGTTATATAGCAAGTTACTTAACTTTTGTCGTATGCCTCCTCTACACACTGGAGTTGAATTAGCTACTACTGTATTTGATTGTTTGAAAGAATGGGGAATAGATAGAAAAGTTTTCTCTCTTACTCTAGATAATGCTTCTGCTAATGATAACATGTAAACTATCTTGAAAGGCCATCTTCATTTGCAAAGTAGCTTGATTTGTGATGGTGAATTTTTTCATGTGTGTTGTTGTGCTTATATATTAAATCTTATTGTTCAAGAGGGCTTGAAAGTAGTGAATGAAGCATTGTTTAAAATTAAGAAGAGTGTGAAATATGTAAAGGCATCGGATGAGAGGATGAAAAAGTTTCAAGAATGTGTTCAACACGTTGGTATTAATGCAGGTGTTGGGTTGCGTTTAGACGTGTCAATTAGATGGAATTCAACATATTTGATGCTTGAAAGTGCAATCAAATATCAAAAAGCTTTTGCTAGCCTCCAATTTATTGATAGAACTTATAAATATAATCCATCTAATGAGGAATGGGGGAGAGCAATGATAATTTGTGAATTCTTGGAGCCCTTTTATGAGACTACAAACTTGATATCTAGTTCATCTTATCCAACTTCCAACTTATATTTCATGCAAGTTTGAAAAATTGAATCGATTTTAAATAAGAATTTGCATAATGAAGACGAGGTTATCAAGGATATGTCTCAAAGGATGAAAATGAAATTTGACAAATATTGAAAGATTATAGTGTAGTGCTTGCATTTGGAGTTATTCTTGACCCAAGGGTGAAGCTTGATTTCTTAAAATTTTGCTATTCTAAGATTGATGCTTCTACTTGTCATGAAAAGTTAAAAAATGTGAAGATAAAGTTGTACGAGTTTTTTGAACAATATGCAAGCAACACTTGTGCATCAAGTATATCATCTCACTCAATGAGTAATTTGCCTAAGCAAGTCGAAAGGGGAACTAAACCCAAGGGATCAAAGATCTTTAGTGAAGTTTTGTATCTTTCCTTAACTTATTACATGAGAATTTATGTTACTTTATTTATGTTTTGATAATTTTTTTTGTCTATGTATTTAAAAATTGTAAGAGTTCAAATTGTTTCAAAATGAAACAATTTCTATTGTTGGAAAGTCTGAGTTGGATGTTTATTTAGATGAGGCAAAGCTTGATTATGAAGTGTTTGAAGACTTGGATGTACTTAATTATTGGAGGGACAATGCTAAGCGCTTTCCTGATCTTTCTGTTATGGCACGAGATGTATTGAGCATTCCGATTACTACAGTAGCATCATAGTCTGCTTTTAGTATCAGTGGTCATGTTCTCACTAAGTTTAGAAGTTTCCTCCTTCATGAAAATGTTCAAATGCTTGTCTGCACGAAATATTGGTTGCATGGCTTTTCTTTAGCTGCCGATGGTATTGTTTATTTTATATATTTCAATATCTTTAATTTTTTTTATTAAATTAATAATTTTAGTTAAAATTCAAACTCATTATATCTTTTTTCTTTTATGACAATGAATATTAGATGATAATGATGAGGACTTAGAGACATCATTGTTGTCAAAGAAGACTCAAATGTTTGATTGAGGAGAAGATTGAGAAAAACATTAATAGTCTTGAAGTTTATGAATATTTGATTATATATTTATGTAGTTATGTTGATGAGATTGTAGTTTGTGTAATTGTGTTAAAGATTGAAAATTTAAAATTTTATTTATGTTTGATGTAATGTATTTGCTTATTTATATTTGGTGTAATTTATTTGTTTTTTATATGTTTTTATTATTTAATCTATGGACTAAATCATAGTATAGTTGTATTTATTTCACTAAAATAAATTTTTTTTGAAAAAAATGGGCTAACCTGGCTCAACCCATGAGCTAGCAAGGGGTGGGTTAGGTTGAGGATTTTGTAACCCATATAAAATATGGGCTGGTCCGGCCTAATCCATATTTTTTCAACCCACAAAGACTAGGGTCGGGCTGGGTCGGGCCAGCCCATATTGACAGGTCTAATTGGTACAAAGCACAGACGTGCAAGTGTGTGGTACTAGGTCATTAGATGGCAGCTTCAACCGGTAACTCTTAGGTGTGATGTGAGTCTACATAGTGAAGAAATTCGCATTTGATTTCAACTACAGATTATATACGACTGCAAAAAGTTGAAACTCAAAACTCTTCTGCTTAAGGTTAAAACTTGAAATCAATTCAGAAGAATGTCTAGATACTTGAAAGAACTTAAATTCCGTTTTGGCTTAGTTGTCATGGACGACAAACTATGAAAAGTAGGTTCCAATTTCATGTCAAAGTTTAAAAAGAAAAAAACATGAATGTTATACCTATATATGGTGTGTGGTGTGTGACTCACTTGATAAGTACTCGACTGGTTGAACTTAACCATACGTTCAACTTATTAAGTCAAACAAGAAGAGGGACGATCAGAGGTTTTGACTCAAGCAATACTTTGGCATGTACCCAAGCTCAAGGTTAAGGTGTTCAATTAGTCAAACAAATCAAAACATAGGTGCCCAACTGAACTATGGCATGGGGGGACAGAACCAAAACAGAAGTGGCGTGTTTAACCAAATTATGGTGAGCGAGCACAGGGCGCCAGAGTACGTATTAATACTGCTCCAACTGTCGTGTATCGAAACCAGACTAATGGGACACCAGTAAATGCAGGTTAGAATTAAACTAGAACTACTGTAGAACTCTTTGGTATAACCAAGGGCTGGAGCATATGAATTAGACTTATCCATTCATAAAATACCAAATTTACAACCAATTCACGGTACCACAAAAGTGTGATGCAAATAATATCTTCCATTTAATTTATTTAATAATATTAAAACTAAATTCTTGACTCTATTAATGAAACAGAATCTCTTTCACACAAACACCTCCTTCAACAACGATGTTAATGATTTTCGGGCCTTATTTTCTTTTTTCTTTTTTAGGTTTTTGAATTTATTTTGTATTGTTATAGTTATTTAACTTCCACCTTTTTTTTTCTTCACCAAACCTCATTATATGTTAAACAATCTCTCATCACTTATTTTTAATTTAAAAAATTTTCTTCAAATGCACAACTTCTTTTATCATCATTTTCTTTTTTATAATACTAGTAATAGACTTTCACATCAATGCCATGTCTCAACACAATCATTTAATTTGACAAAAAAAAACGTTAGTAAATTTTGATTGAAAAATATTAATTGTTATATTATTCTTTTATCAATTAACCAAAAGATGGTTCACCAATTCAATTTTCATACTCAAACTTGACTTTGTTTTTCTCTGGCTCTTTTTACTTTTATAATACTTTAGTTTGAATAATTTCTTTTACGTAAACATTTTGAGTATCTTAAATTCTTATTACTTTTTAATTCCCTAGTGTTTATTATCTCGTGCATTACACTTGAATATTTATTATTTATTTATTTATTTTAGATATAGGAAGAAAGATTTAAATGTTATTCTTTAAATAAGAGATCATACAGAGTCAAATGCTCAGGTGTTATTATTTATTTATTTTTAAATAATAATTATAATAAAATATAAATATTTTTAAAATGTAAAGTTATTACCTATAACTTAAAAAATAATTATAATTGAAAGACAATGTTTTAAGTATATATAATTGAAATTTGGTACTAATATTATTTTATAAATTATTTAATATTATTAGAATCAAGAAATTTGAAAAAACTCATTCGTTGGAATTAGAAATCTCATTTAGATATTGAATAAATCTTATTAATATTTTATAATAAAAATTCTTTTAATAAGAGTAATTCGATGCAATTGGAATTTTTTATCTATATACAAATGAGATAAATCTTATTAATAATTTAATATTCATAGTGAAAAAGTATTTAGAATGATAATTTAAAAATAATGAATAAATATTCATATTTTCATCAATAAAAATATAAATAATTTTTTTTGACCTTAATCTTCAAACTCTACTTAATTGTTTTCTCAGTATAATAAATTTAAATCTTTGAAGTAAAACAACAAAACATGTTGATTCAAAATCACTATTTGCTCTTATTCCAAAAGAAAAAAATCACTATTTGCTCTACCGTTTTTAAACCAAATAATGTGACATGGTTTATCAATTAATCCATCATTTAATGTTTGACACTTAACTTTCTAATAGCTCACGGTAAACCTTTTCTCTCATTCTTTCATAGGTTTTTTTTTTTTTGGGGTAAAAGAAGGTAATGGAGAATATATATTTGTTGATTGATAATTTTTTAATATATAATTTTAACATTAATATAATCTGTTAGATGAGGACTCGCAACAATGTGTGAATAAAATATGTTTGTGTTTACCCAAAATTTGATAATTCTAACTTTTAAATACTTAAGTAATCCAGATTACAACCATAACGTATATGTTTACATATACCCAAGTTAGCTCTTGCAAATTTAATTTATTAATAGCATGAAAAGTTTGATCCATTTGTCTAGAAACTAGGAAAATTAGTTTAATGGTAACTGATCCAGAAGCTTCCTAATTAATTTCAATTATTAAAATTTTGATACTTTTCAATAAAAAAAGATAAAATTTATGAAATAATGTGACTTTTTGGTCGAATCTAAGTATTTGACTTGATAAGCCGTACATTCTCGTATTTTTAAAAATATACATAAAATAAAAGAAATTGTTTTAAAAATGAAAAATAGTAATAATCCTTAAAAGGGTTAGGACAAGGAATAGTAGCAATGATACCTTGTCGTCCTTTTGAAGAAACGAACGTATCTCTGAAGCCTGAGCCGTCCGATTAGCTGTCAGTTAACCCAGGAAATGCTTAAAAGTGAAAAGCCAAATTAAAAGAAAATAAATATTTTTGAATATAAAAAAGAGGAAATTCTGGAAGAATCCTGACCCTTCAAAAACGATCAAATCAAATCGGATCATTTGGTCTCTTTCTCCCTAAACCCTTTTTGGAAGCCTCTAGAACCCACAGTCTCCTTCACTCTCTTCCATAAAAGCCCTTTCTTTCGAGCCCTACCGTCTTCGCCTCTCAAAGCCCCTCTGTCATTAGCGTTAGTTTCTGCTTTCTCACGCGATCACGCATTAACTCGCTCTCTGTAGATTCTTAGATTGAAAATGGATGAGGATTTTGATATCCCGGTGGCGGAGGATATGATGAACGAGGACATGGATGTTCCCGACGAGAGTCCCATTTTGAAAGTCGGAGAAGAAAAGGAGATCGGAAAGCAGGGCTTGAAGAAGAAGCTTGTTAAGAAAGGTGAAGGTTGGGAAACTCCTGAAAACGGTGACGAAGTTGAAGGTATAAAGAACAAACACTACAAACAAACCACGGAAAAAACAAACTTCTATTTTGAAAATGTTTTGGACTCTGATTGATTGTTATTGATGCAGTTCATTATACGGGGACGTTGCTGGATGGAACTCAGTTCGATTCAAGCCGTGATAGGGGGACTCCTTTCAAGTTCACTCTTGGTCAAGGTAAATGAAGATCGTCCCTTCTTCGGGTGGAAAAATTTGAAAGACAATTGTTTTAATTGTACATTGAAAGGAGAATGTAAAGTTGGACCTTAATCTGGAAAGCATTAATTTTGATTCTAAGTGTTTTATACTATTAATAGACATGAGTCCAAAGTAATCGTGTATTAATATCGTTAAATTTACTTCTTTTTGATTCTATTCCTGGAAATGCATTTAAAATTTTGGAATTTATATTAAAACCATGGGGGGTTTTTGAGAAAAGCTCTTTTCTGTTTGTGCTGGCTGAATTTCTGAATGTGAATTCATCTTCTTTTTTTTTTTGAAACTTGTTACATTTGGAATGCCTTAGAGGCATTACTCTGAAGCTTTGTGATATGTTTGATTTAGCTATTAAAAAGTGCTGGTAGGCTGCTTTTCGTGGTGATCAATTTGGTTTACTCCATAAGTCTTTCTCTTTTGATAATAGTAGTATGCTTGACTAAGGGGCAAGACCTTTGTAAGTCCGTAGCATGAAGACAAGCAACAATGTGCCACTTGAATCTTTTGTTGTTAAGTTCCTGCTTGGTATTGGGCCTTTAGGCTTTGCGTGGTAGGGAGGATAGAAAAATGGAAAGATGAAAAATTGGGAGAGGAGAAAAGTGGAAAGAGAAAAAATACATATATGTTTTTTCTTTCCATTGTTGTGCTTTTTAGGAAAGAGAAAGAAAATGACCATTATAGTATTTTAGTATAATACCCTATTGTATGTGGAGATTAAAAGATAAAAATTAAGAAAAGATGGATGATCTTGTAAATGTGCAGTAATTTACTCACACCACTTAGTTTTCTCTTTTCTAATCTTCTAAAGTTGGAATGATTTGTTTTTGTGGATAAGGATGGAAAACTGCCATCTCTCTTATTTCTTACCTCTCACTTTTCTCTCTTACTAAGTACTGGTGAAAATAATTTTCTTTTACTTTTCCATTGACCCCTTTGCATCCTCCTGCTTTTTCCTTTCTACCACGCAAAGGTGTAGGAATCTTCTTGTTGAAGAGGAGAAAACTCTGGTGAACTGGCATTATGCTAAATATCATATTTCTGGTTTCTCTTTATGTTTGTAGGACAAGTTATTAAAGGATGGGACCAAGGTATTAAGACAATGAAGAAAGGAGAAAATGCTATTTTTACCATTCCTCCTGAGCTGGCATATGGTGCGTCTGGCTCACCACCAACCATTCCTCCTAATGCAACACTCCAATTCGATGTTGAATTGCTATCTTGGACAAGTGTCAGGGACATTTGCAAAGATGGTGGGATATTTAAGAAGATACTTACTGAAGGGGACAAATGGGAGAATCCAAAGGACCCCGACGAAGTGCTGGGTACATATAAGAATCTGTTTTGTTATTTAATATTTATAATAATATGAACATTAAATCAATTCGAGTTACTGTTTGAATGAGCAATATGGGTTACTTTTTGTATGAGCTAGGTTTTAATAATGGGTTTGTATCTTGAATGCAGTTAACTATGAAGCTAAGCTTGAGGATGGCACGGTGGTTGCAAAAGCTGATGGTGTAGAGTTCACTGTTAAGGAGGGTTTGTATTATCTATGCCCTTTCTCTTCATTCTATTTCCCTCTTAATTTGTCACTTTAGTCCTAAATACCAATGGTTGCTTCTTCCTCTATGAACAGGTCATTTCTGTCCTGCATTGGCAAGAGCTGTTAAGACAATGAAGAAGGGAGAGAAGGTACTCCTTACAGTGAAGCCACAATGTAAGTTATTTTCATTTTATTGTCTTAGCATGAAAGTAAATGTGCTTGGTACTTGTTATGATGTTTTAACCCTATTTTATTATTTTAAAGATGGCTTTGGTGAGAAGGGGAAGCCAGCCACTGGTGCTGAAGGTGCAGTGCCTCCAAATGCCAGTGTGCAGATTACCTTGGAGTTGGTTTCATGGAAAACTGTGACTGAGGTTACTGATGACAAGAAGGTTATAAAGAAGATCTTGAAGGAAGGGGAGGGATATGAACGTCCAAATGAGGGGGCTGTTGTCCAAGGTTGGTGTTAAATTCTGAGAAAAGAATTATCAGTTTTCCCTAATGCAATATACTAAACAATTTTTTATTTAATATCTAACTTTTTATGTACCTTTGGCAGTGAAATTGATTGGGAAACTGCAAGATGGTACTGTCTTCCTGAAGAAGGGTCACAATGAAGGAGAAGAGTTGTTTGAGTTCAAGACAGATGAAGGTAACAGAAGTTGCCCTTCCTCCCACCACTCTCTTGACGCCAGTTTATGGGTTTAGCTGAACTGCCACTGCTTGATTTTTGTGACAGAGCAAGTCATTGACGGTCTTGATAGAACTGTGATGACGATGAAGAAGGGTGAAGTAGCTCAGCTGACTATTGCACCTGAGTATGCTTTTGGGTCATCTGAGTCACAGCAGGATTTGGGTTTGGTGCCTCCTAACTCAACTGTGTACTATGAAGTTGAGTTGGTATCATTTGTCAAGGTTAGTGGATCTGTACTCTTGTAATGTCTATGTCCATTGTTGTATATCTGTCAGATGTCAATATGGGCACTATGTTACAAGTGGTTTGATGATTTACTACTTCAGGGAAAAGAATCATGGGATATGAACACCCAAGAAAAGATTGAAGCTGCTGGTAAAAAGAAGGAAGAAGGAAATGTATTGTTCAAAGCTGGCAAATATGTGAGAGCTTCTAAGAGATATGAGAAGGTATGCATATGCTATGCTTGTGTTGCCTTGTGAGAGTTTTAATTTCTGTCTTTTGATACCTTGAAATTTATTGGTGTTTGTATATGCAGGCTGTTAAGTGTATTGAGTATGATTCTTCCTTTAGTGAAGAGGAGAAAAAGCAGGCTAAGGCATTGAAGGTTGCCTGCAATCTGAACAATGCTGCTTGCCAGTTGAAGTTGAAGGATTACAAGCAAGCTGAGAAGCTGTGCACCAAGGTTTGAACAATGTTCATAATTGGAATCATAATTTTCAGCTAGATCTTGTAGCTATTTGTGAGTTAAACTGGTGCATGATATGCGAATGCAGGTTTTAGAATTAGAAAGTGCAAATGTGAAAGCTCTGTATAGAAGGGCTCAAGCATACATCCATCTGGCAGACTTGGATTTGGCAGAGTTTGATATCAAGAAAGCTCTTGAGCTTGATCCTGATAATAGGTAATTTGCCTTAATAGGCTTCTTGAACTCTAGCTGTTGGGCTCAGCTGTTAAGAAAGAAATTGTGTTTGCGTGTTTGGGATTGATGAACGTCTTCTATATTGATGCATTTACTTTCCAGGGAGGTTAAGCTTGAATACAAGGTTTTGAAAGAGAAGATTAAGGAGTACAATAAGAAGGAATCCAAATTTTATGGGAACATGTTTGCCAAGATGAAAAAAATGGAGTCTATTGATTCCAGTGTAAGTGTTCAAGTTATGCTATGATTGAGGAACCAGTTGGGGCTTGTCATTTGTGATTCATGGAGTGATGTATTGATATTGTGTTCTCTGATTTGGCAGGAATCAGCAGCTAAGGAACCTGAACCGATGAGCATAGATAGCAAGGCATAGGTTGCCGGAGACCTTAATAATGACACGAAAAAGGTTTTTATGGTTTAACTGCTTTTAGTTTATCTGTAGGATAACTTGCTTTTGGCACGGAAAGAACTTGAGATGTAATGGATTCTTCTATCTCAGGATTGTTGACATAAAAAACTGTGTTGCGGGTGAATTATTTTTCAATATAAGACTAAGGGTACTGCCCAAAGATTGACAACGTTTTGCTTGATACGATCTGGTATGATGTGACAAAGAGCTTGGTTTGTTTGGTGGTTTCATCCTATGTTATGATCCTGGCCTGTATATTTCGGGACGATAACGGTTTTGGGCTCAAGTCAAAGATAGCTTAGACCACAAAATTACATCTAAAAAGTGATAAAGCTTATTTAATTCTTTAGATGACATTTTTCTAAACCAATATTTTTGTTGTACTAAGCATTAATAAATACAACAGAAAACCAATTTGTATAAATAAACAACTATTAGGATCAAACCACCATATTGCTTTCATCAAAAGGCTAGTGGTTTTCTCCAACCAAAGCGGGTTTTGATTTTGAAGAATGACGATTAACCTTTGGCTACAGACCCGATTAATTTCCTTTTATATATACTGCCAATCTTTCTTCCACTGTTTTAAGTCAGATTTAATCTAAAATTTAAAATTAATATGCCATATAAAATATTCAAGAATAATTTTTTTAATGACATTACGAAGCGGATAACGAGTTGTCATGAGATGATTCATTATATATAAGGGCCAAGGTCTTTTTTTTTTTCTTTTGTAATAGGGAAATTCAATTAATCAAAATATTTCTAGTCCATGATATGCCTAGTTTATCTGTTAATAAAAAAGAGGACATATTTGGAGGTGGAACATTAAAAATATGTAAACCTATCTCCAAGTAAATTTGGACATGGAGCCAATGAAGAGTTCAAGCTTGAGATCTTCTGAATAGCCACCATTGAATCTGCTTCTACTTGCACCTTGTCAAAACCTCTCTCCCAAAATAATTTAAGGCCCTGAAAATTTGCCCAAAGTTCTGCGACAAGTTATGAACAAAACCGAAAAGCCGATTCCCTTCATCATCTCTTACCAAACCCGCTGCAGTGGATTTCCCAGAAATACATTTTGAGCTGCCATCCGCATTAAGCATTGCATGTGAGCGATTTGGTCTTGTCCAGAATGTTGGAGTTGCTACTTTAGATCGATGCTCTGTTTTCCCCAAAATATCCCAAGCTTCTTTCACCTTGCACCATATATTCTGTGCTGCATTATCTGGCCAATGAAAAGCGCAATCAAACATATTTTTATTTCTCCAATGCCACAGCATCCATATTGCATGAGAGAAGATGACTCCCCATCGAGCCGCATCACAAAGCTTTGATACAGACATGTTCTCTTGAACCCATTGTTGTAAGTCCATATTAAAGAAACCATTTGAGCTTAAATTAGGTCACATATTAAGCCACATATTTCTCAAGCAGTTGCAGTCTCTTAATGCATGTATTAAATTTTTAGTAACATTACCGCATCTAAAACATAGATCGAAAAAACCACATTTCTTTTCAGCAATTAGTCTACTGTTGGTAAGGATTCATGTAAGACACTCCAAAGAAAAACTTTAACTTTCCTAGGACTTGTAATCTTCCAAATAGTGAAGCATCACTTTGACAGTCATATCTTGACTTTACAGAAAAGACTCCATTATTTGTCGGTGTCCAATACCCTTCATGAGTTACACTACTGCGTGGATCAACAAATATTGCTGCTATCATCCCTGTTATTTGAGAAAGAAGTAAATGTTTTAGTGAATGAAAGTCCCAATTTCCATATTCGTCACAATAGCTTGCCACAAGTAGAGCAACTTTCACCATAGAAATTTCTCTATTGGCAAAATTCAACAGAGGTCCACAAGCTAGCCAAGAATTCGTCCAAAATAAAGTGGAGTGTCCATTATTTGGGATCACACCCAAGCCTTTAACCAAAATTTCTCTACTCTTCAATATGCTTCGCCAAGTATAGGAGTCTGTAGTTTTAGCTTTAACCGATAACAATTCTTGGTTTTTTAACTATTTGCTTTTCAGTATATCAACCCAAAGGGAGTCCTCATTCATCCATAACTGCCACCCTAATTTAGCTAGAAAAGCCAAATTAAACTTCTTAGTCTACCTAATCTTTTGCCCACCTAGTTCGTTTGAAAAACAAATTGTTTTCCAACTGAGTGCATGTGTCACGGGCCACAGTCCAGACCCACCAGGAGGCCCAATAGGTGACACAGTCCGGACCCGCCAAGAGGCCCAAGAGGGTGCCAGCCCACTAGACCCATGTAGGGGGGTTGCTGGAAAATTCAAATTTTCCCTCCCAACCGAACTTCTAGAACCTCCCAAATGTTTTGGAGGGAAATCTTTTGGGGGGAATACTTTGAATTGAAAACTTTGGAGGGAAATCTTTTGGGGGGAATACTTTGAATTAAAAACTTTGGAGGGAAAAGTGGGTGGGGAACCTTGGCTATAAATAGCCCCATCCACCATTGTGTAAATCATCCATTCTTGCATCCTTTGTATTTCAATTCATTCAATATAAAGAGTTTAGTTTTTCTCTAGCATTCTCTTCCCATTTTTCCTTCCTTGTTTATGCAAGCTTGCTTGCTGGCTTAAAGCCATTGTGCGGGTGTTGAGCGCTTGTCGGGTGAGTAAGGCTGACTTGGGTTCTACTGCCGAGCTAAGGGCTGAATCCAAGGCCGCACGAAGGTGGTCTTAAGAATCGCCCTGTGACACATGGAGCTTCTGCACCCCACCCAAGTGACCCCAAATAAAATCCCGATTAAGCTTATCAATTTCCAATGCTACATTATCTGGGATGAGAGTAGTTTGCATTATATATGATGCCATTGAGCTAGTGATGGATTGAACTAAAGAAATCCTTCCCGCCATCGACAAATGTTTATTGCCCCAACTCTCCAATCTATTTTTAATTTTACTACATAGCTCTTGATAAGTGGCTTTTGTCACTCTTCCATGAATCATTGGAGTCCATAAATACTTCCCAAAATCCTTAACTAAAGGAACTTTAGCTAACTAGCTTAAAGCTTTCGCCTTTGTGGAGTCAATATTAGCAGAAACTAACATGGAGGATTTTTCTAAGCTCACCTTCTGACCAGATGCTTGGCAAAATTTATCAAGAGTCCTTAACATCACTTTTAACTTTTTGTGAAGTTGCCACTCCAAATAACATGAGATCATTTGCAAAACAGACATGTGATATATTAGGTCTACTTTTTGTGAAAAAAAGTGGCTTCCTATTTCCTTGGCCAAGATCAATTTTTGTTCAAATTGTTAGTATTAGTAGTGTTTATGTATGGAGTTATGTGTCTACGTTGATTCATGATTATAGCAAAATCAGAATTAGGTATAACTTTTTAAGTTTAATTAACTTCTTGTTAATAAATATTTGTTATGAATATTTTTGTGAATATTCATTTATATTATCTATATCTAGTTTTAGATGTAAATTAGATTAGATCAACACTAAGATTTAATCTATTCATCTAATCCTATAGTATAATCTTCATCTTATAAATTCTATCGAGATAAGGGGTTATTTGTTTGTAAATAGACCTATTCAGTTCATTTGTAAATACACATTTGAATAAGATATTCTTACCCCTTCTAAATATTTTCTCTTATATTTCTTTTATAGTTGTTTTTTTAATATTTATTTTATAACACATTATCAATACAATCTTCTAATCTCTCAAGTTTGGATTTTGTTTTCATCTTCTCACAAGGTTATTTTTTTTTATTTCTGATTTTAGAAAATCAAATAAGTGACTTAATATCTCTTTAGTATTTCATTCCCTAAAAATCAACCTTAATGTGAATTTTGCTATTATGTAGTATATATTATATTTTGTTACTTGTTATTAATGAAAAATCAGAATGTCCATTCCTTGAAGTGAATGTGACAAACGAGCTACTAATAAAAAAAATTATAAATTCATCCATTTTCTGAAATGAATGCGATATCATTTAATAATTATGGTCATAGTCATGAATCTATCTATTTCTTGAAGTGAATACCACATCATTTAATAATTATGATCATGAACATAGACGAGGTTATCATAATAATTTACACTATCAATATTTTAATTAAGGATAACTTTACCACTAAAAGTGAATGGATAATTTTGTCACTAGAAGTGGATAGATAATTTTGCTACTAGAAGTGAATGGATAATTTTACTATTGGTTCCAAATATGTGTGCTAGAGGAAGGGTGAATAGCACTTTCTAAATGTCACTAAACTTAACTTATAATTAGAGGTTAGTTAAAGGTTAATGATGAGAAGTTGAATGCTAGATGAAAGAATAATTCAAAGAAGAATGACATGAAAAATAAAAAAGGGTAAAAAATGCACAAAGATTTATAGTGGTTCAGTCTCTTTGACTTGCATCCACTACCTTGATCTTCCAATCAAGGATTTTCAAACCAAATCACTAGAATTGATGGAATTCCCGAACTTCCACCAAGCTTTTACAATGGTTTTTCATAAGCTCAGCAATAACCTTTAACAATAGTTTTTCTGGGATCAACCAAAACTCAAAACTAACTTTTCTAAGGTTAAGTTAGAACCTACAATAACAACCAAGATAAACCAAGTTCGATTAATCCCTTTAGAGTGTCTCGTACCCTCTAAGTAATCAAGGATTGCAGATATGGAGAAGTACCTATGATGTTTAACTTGATCTGAATGGTATAAGATGAAGTGTTAAACTCTATTATAAATATTTGAGTGAAGTGCAAGAAGGATTGAGAAAAGTTTTGCTATTTTTGGACTCTTTTTGTTCTTGGAAGCATCTCATGCATTTCTTTGTCATTGGAGATGTCTTTTATACTTGAAAAATCAACTTTGATAGATGTGACAGCTTCAGACCGTTGGAAACAGTTTAGAGTCTATTCTAGCCATTAGTCTGTCTTCAGATATTCAAATTCAAATTCTCAAATAGTGAGCTTTTAGCTGGTTAACCATTCTTTTTAATCGATTAAGTTTTCTTTGTCTCACAATCAAATTTTTTGATCGTGAGCTTTTAGCTAGCTAACAATACTTTTTAGTCGATTAAGTTTTCTTTGTCTCGCAATCAAATTTTTTGATTGTGAGCTTTTAGCTAGCTAACCATACTTCTTAGTCGATTAAGTTTTCTTTGTCTCGCAATCAAATTTTTTGATCGTGAGCTTTTAGCTAGCTAACCATACTTCTTAGTTGATTAAGTCTTCTCTATCTCGTAATTTGCTTTACTTCGTTAATCGGTTAAGTAAGATTTTAACCGATTAAGAGTTTATTATTTTTGAAGCAGTCAATTTCACTTTTGGACTTTAGTTGACTAACTCCCTTGATTATCTAACTAATAGATTTTTGTTTGTAACTCATTTGTAACTCCTTATTTTGACGAGTTTTGATGTTTGCTTTCTAGTCATTAATTTATTATTTACATACATTTGCATCCTACACACTTAAGTAGTAGTTAGATATTAATGAATGAGAATGTTTTGTTATATCAAAAACTTATGGCGCCAACATTTTTCACCAAAAATGGATGAATATCTTAACCCACTAACTCACAAGAAATGGATAACCAATCAAAAGTGGATAAATACTTGTAATCCACCAAAAGTGGATGAATACTTTTAACCCACCAGAAGTGGATGATGAATAACGAAAAGACAAAAATGGAAAGAATAAAAGGAATATAGAAGACGTATTTTCATTAATGTGACATGAAAGACCATTAATCACGTACCAGTTGTATGTTTTGAATTTTATTAAGCATCACTGAAAATTAAAGCATCTGATGATTTTAACAATGACTAAGTTGATATAGCACATCAAGATGTTTGTCCATCCTGAAAGAAGAATTGATTATATGATTGGGTAATAGAAATATCCATTGTTGATTTTCGTATTCTAAGAACGAAATTAATCATTTGATTGGTAATGAAAATATCCGAGAATGAACTTATTAGTAATTGGTAAATTTTAGTATAATTATATTATAAAGATGTTTTAATATGTTCTTATTATATTTAAATGATATATTCTTATTATGTGTTTTTATTATATATTTAATGTTGTTTCATGTTAACTTGTAAGTTTCTTATTGTATATATTCTATTTTATTTAAGAAAATATGGATATTCACCTTGTTGGATCTAAGATCAATGATGTAAGTATATGTCTAGCAGACGTTGCTACAATGCACACAATACTTAAAGACAAAAAATATTTTTCCCACTTGGTAACGAAAAAAATCAATGTCAATGTAGTATCTAATAGTACAAGATTAATAAAGGCTCCGAAGGAGCTAATATTTTGCTACCTTGAGGAATAAAGTTTATAATAGAGAATATATTATTTTTTTCAAGTATCAAAGAAGTTTATTAATTTTTAAATATATTTGTCTAAATAGATATTATATTGAGACAATAAATGAAAGAGATACTTAATACCTCTATATTACATCTAATATCTCAAGTAAGAGCTATGTGTTGAAAAAAAAATTACACGTTTTGTTCTCTAGATTAAACTACACAAATATTAGAATAATAGAAACTCATAGTAAACCAATAGTTTACTAATAATTTTAATGTTTGGCATAACCGGTTGAACCATCCTGGATTAATAATGATACAAAAAATTTATTAAAAATTAATATAATCATACATTGAAAAATCAGGAAATTTTTCAATCTAATGAAATACTTATGTACTACTTGCTTTCAAGGTAAATAAATTATAAGACTATCACCAGCTAAAGTTGAGATTGAAGTTTCTACATTTTTGAAACATATTCAAGGTTATATGTGGATTCATACATCTACCATGTAAACTATTTAGATATTTTACTGTTTTAATCGATGCATCGACTAAATGGTCAATATGTACTTAGTATCAACTTACAATTTGACATTTGCAAGATTGATTGCACAAATCATTTGTTTGGAAGCACATTTTTCTAATTATATAATCAAGACAATTTGTCTTGACAATACTGATGAATTTATATCTTAAGCATTTAATATTGCATATTAGTTGGAATAACTGTTGAAGAACCTATTGCTTATGTTTATACACAAAACGGTCGAGCAAAATTGTTTATTAAACACTTCCAACCGATTGCAAGGCCATTACTTATGCAATCTAAACTCTCAATTTCTACATGAGAACATGCCATTTTGCATGTAGCAGTGCTTGTATGCATCAAGCTAATAAGTTATCATAAATTCTCTTTTATACAATTGGTTTATGGTTAGGAACTAAATATTTTTCATCTAAGAATTTTTAGATGTGGGGTATATGTTCAAATTATTCCACCATATCGCACAAAGACGGATCTTCAAAGGAGATTAGGAATATATGTTAGATATAAATCTTCATCTATAATTAAATATCTAGAACCATTAACGAGACATGGCACAGTTTGTCCATTGTCACATTGAAGAAACAATTTTGCCAACATTCGAGGGAAAAAATAAACATCTAGAAAAAAAATTTCTTAGAATGAATTATCATTATCTAGTTTTGAATCTGGCACAAATCAATATGAACTTGAAGTTTGAAAGATAATTCTTTTGTAAAATATAGTACATCAGTTGCCATACGTATTTACTGACCTAAAGAGAATAACTAATTTTATATACTAGCTGCAAACGTTCCTATTAGCATTGATGTCTCTGTAGGACAAGACACACCAGAAGCGTGGAGACCAATCAGTTTTAAATATAAAATCCTCGAAAAAGAAAAAGAGTAAATATTCAAGATAGTAAAAAACAGAAAGTAAAAATTTTAGAAGAGACCTTTGGCATAATTGATAAAAATTTTAGAAGAAATTCAAGTACTTGAAATCATTGACAATGAAGAGATCTCAATCAATTATGTCATGATGGAAAAAGATAGAACTAGAATGAAATAAAAGTTGACAATATTTTTGTATATAATATAGCGCTTAATATTACAAAATAAAAATGAAGATCCTGAACTTATATTTATTAAAGAATGTAGACATAAAAATTATTTGCCAATGTGGAAAGATGCAATTAAGGAGAAATTGAATTTATTTGCAAAACATAAAGTTTTTGGACCTATAATCTATACATCAAATAGTGTAAAACCAATGGGATATAAATGAGTATTTATGCAAAAACGAAATGAGAAAAATGAGATTATAAGATATAAAGCACGGTTTGTCGCACAAGATTTTACCCAAAGATCTAGTATTGAATATAAAGTGATATATTTTTTATGGTGGATGCAGTTATAATTCTATATTAATTAGTCTGGCAATAAATGAGAAAATTAAAATGCTTCTAATGAATGTAGTTACAGCCTATTTATATGGCTCATTTGATAACGATATCTATATGAAAATCCTTGAAAGATTTAAGTTGCTTGAAGCACAAAATTTGAATTCTAAAAAAATTTATTTAATCAAATTAAATAAATCTTTATATAGATTAAAACAATCTATATACATATGGTAGAATCGCCTTAATGAATATTTGTTGAAAGAAGGCTATAGAAATAATCATATATGCTCATGTATTTTATAAAAGGATTTATATATGAATTTATCGTAATTGTTGTTTATATTGAAACTCTTGAAGAGTTATCAAAAATCGTAGATTTCTTAAAGAAAGAATTTGAGATGAATGACCTTAGAAAAACAAAGTTTTGTTTAAGCTTTTAGATTGAGCACTTGACAAATAAAATTTTTGTCCATCGATCTAATTATATAGTAGTGCTAAAGCGATTTTATATGGATAAAGCATATCTATTAAGTTCACCAATAGTTGTAAGGTCATTAGATGTAAAAAAAGACTATTTCTAACCAGATAGAGATTTTAACAATTTATGAGACAAGTTGTGAATGTGTCTGGTTGAGATCTGTAACTCAACATATTTAAAAAATATGTGGCTTGTCAATTAAGAAGGAAATTTCAACAATGTTATATGAGAATAATAATACTATTTGCATAGCACAATTAAAGGAAGAATACATTAAAGGAGATAAGATAAAACATGCTCCGTCAAAACTCTTCTTCATTTATGATCTCTAAGAAAAAAGTACTATTAGTGTTCAACAAATTTAATCAAGTGACAATCTAGCAGATTTGTTCATCGAAGTCATTCTTATTGCAACATTTGAAAAGTTAGTATAAAATATTGGAATGCATCATTTTAAGGATCTCTATAATGCAGTTATCAAAGAGGGTAAAAAACATACTGTACTCTTTTTTTTTCATCAAGGTTTTTCTTGATGAGGTTTTTAATGAGACAATATTTCAAAAGCGTATTCTTAAAAAGAATTATATACTCTTTTTCCTTCACTTGAATTTTTTTAATAAGATTTTTTTAATAAGATTTTTTTATTGTAAGGTTTTTAATGAGGTATATTCTTAATATAATGGATATTCAAGGAGAAGTGCTACGAATATTTTGTGAATATCCATTTGTATTATCTATATTTAGTTTTGGATGTAAATTAGATTAAATCAACCTTAGGATTTAATCCATCCATCTAATCTCTTAGTATTATCTTCATCTAGTAAATTCTATCGAGATAAGAGGCTATTTATTTATAAATAGACCCCTTCAGTTCGTTTGTAATTATAAATTTAAATAAGATTTTCTTACTCTTTTTAAATACTTTCTCTTATATTTCTTTTATAGTTATTATTTTAAGATTTATTTCATAACAATATCATTATTTTTATTAAATTTTGATTTTAATGCTAATATATTGATATATAATAATTTATTAATATAATAATAATAATTAAATGAACAAATCAAATCAAATTTAAACTTTAACTTTAAAAGAGAAAGAGAAGATGGATAAATTTGATTCGAATCTAATACAACTTCTCGCACACACAAACACCTTTAATTAATTTATACTCTCTTATTAGTCACAATAATAAAAAGGTTTGACAATGGAAGACGATATCTGACGGACAAAGAAAATACATATCTACTAGTAGTAATATTATATTTTTATAATAATAACTTTGGCTTAAATAACAAAAAGCTCTGTAACTCTCTCTCTCTCTATATATATATATTTGTAATTGAATTTTTTATATTTTTATCATACTCAATTAAATCATTTTTCTTTATATATATATAATGGAGTGTTATTTTTAGAGCTTTAATCTCGTAATGAAAATATAACATATTATTTTGATTAACAATTGTTATCTTATGCATACGTAGAATATGTAACAAAAGTGATTGACTTGCTGCATAACATCATTAATCTTTATTGTGTCTTTTACCGTGGTACGTTATATCACAAATATTGTGTCTAATTAACATGTTACATCAATTTTCATATATACAACAAATGACAGTTATTATTGAGAATAATGTATGTTAATAAAGTTATATCTATTAATTTTTGTTGTAATTATTGTCGTAGCACGTCATATCACAAATATTGTGTCTTATTAACATATCGTGTCAAATTTCATGTATGTAACAAATGGCAATTATTATTGAAACTAATGTATATTAATAATGTTATATTTTCATTGCAAGATAAGAGTTCAATTTCATAAAAAAATAAGAATAGGGAGTTAATTAGATTCAAATAAAAAAAATCAAATGAGTCCAAGCTTAATTGCAAAATGATATGCATTTAGTTGAAGGATTTTTTTGTTATTTTAACTTAAAACTTTTTAATATTTTAATAAAAAGGAAAAAAACAACAACAGTGTTTTGGCATAATATCTGAAAAAAAGTGTTAAAACTATTCAAGATAATTTAAATAAGATTTTATATTTTTATTACATTTAATTAAACTATTATATTTTTATTTTGAATCAAAAAAGTGTTTATATTTTTATTTTGAATCAAATAAGCACTTATGATTAATAATTAACTTAATCAAAATATTATTTATCATTCTATACTGTGTAGTGCTAACGTAACATGTTAATATATTATAATTAATAATAATATAATATATTAATATATAATAATTGATGATAACATGACATGTTAATTTAAAATAATAATATATATGTGATTTTTTTTATTTTTCACATTAATATTACGTAAATATAAAATGATAAATAGTATTTTAACTAATGATAATTAATTAATTAATTATTAATTATTGATTGACTGTAATAAGAATTTATTTAAAGTTTTTTAATAGTTTAGTAGATTATTGGAGTAGAATGTCAACTTATTTTTTTAAAAAATAAAAATAAGATAGAGACGGACTATTATACCATCGTTTGTTTAGGGTTCCAACTTACCGAAAAGCCAGCATATAAATAGGACAGAGGTAGGGTTTTAGCCGGTGCTGTGAGTGTGTAACCGAAGGAGCGCAACTGAGTCTGTCACTTGCGCCGCTCAGCCAACATGGGTACGTTCTCACTTCGATCTTTACCTCCACTTTCTCACCATCCAAACACAACACTCATAGCTCGCTTTTTATCTTTTCGTCTCTTCGATTTTCTCCTGCTCTTATCTCTCAAATATGTGGTTTTTTCTATCTTTATTTCAGGTATTTCCAGGGATTCCATGCACAAGAGGCGTGCCACTGGTGGCAAGAAGAAGGCTTGGAGGAAGAAGCGAAAGTAATTCCCCATTTTCCCTTCTCCCCTTTTTCTTTCTCCTCATTGCTTTACAAATTCGGCTGGTTTTGTGCTCCATTTGTTTACTTTTTTTTTTTTGCATGAATTCGCTAATGAATTACGGTTAGAATTCCCTTGTCTTAAACTATGTCCAAATGGGATAAGATGGATGAAATATTCATAGGTTCGTATGGATACTGAAGGCTAAACAAAATTTATTTTATTTTATTTTAGGGGAATCATTCTATTCAAAAATTGTTGACCATGAGTGTTAGAAATTGAGTGGGGTTCTCTTATTGAGAAGGAATATGGAATGGAAATTTTACGTTCAACTCTTTTCTAGCTAGTATAAACTGCATTTGCTAAATAAGATTCGAATTTAAGACATTCCAACTAGAAGCATACAGGGTAGTTTTGCTTCGTGTTGTCAATAAAGGTATATTTGGGCATTCACGTATTGGTCGTAGAAGCTAATTTGTGAGATTTAATTCTAAATGTTAAAGTTAGCATGGCATGGTTGCTTGCCCTTTCTATAAGAGGTAGGATTGGATTAGGCCTTAGGTTCAAGTCTTGCCTAGGAAACGTGATTGATTTTGCCGCTTAAGATTTGAACCTAAGATCGGCCCCACAGTGTTAAATGGCATTTGATGTTTTCTGATGCTATGTGGATGGGAAACCCCCCAGACTCGCCATCAATATATAGCATTGGACTTGTAAATCAATGTAGGTATATTTTAATAGATGGCAGATTGATGTGCTTGGGTTGGATGTTGCTATTGTCATTATGGGATTAATGTTTGAAATTTTTTTGTGTAGATCTGAGAACCAAGATGTCTGTTGTTTTAGGTTCTTAGGGAGTGATTTGGGGATGAACTCTTTTTAGAGTAAACAATGTCCAATTTTCAGCCTGTTGGTTTACTGATTACCAATTAAGTTTCTAATCTCATGAATTTGGCTGCTCTTGTAAGGTATGAACTCGGTCGTCAGCCTGCAAATACTAAGCTCTCAAGCAACAAGACTGTAAGGAGAATTCGTGTTAGAGGAGGGAATGTGAAGTGGAGAGCATTGAGATTGGATACCGGCAACTATTCATGGGGTAGTGAGGCTGTCACACGTAAGACCCGTATTCTTGATGTGGTATATAATGCCTCAAACAATGAGCTTGTCAGGACACAGACTCTTGTAAAGAGTGCCATTGTTCAAGTGGATGCAGCGCCCTTTAAGCAATGGTACCTTCAGCACTACGGTGTTGACATTGGGAGGAAGAAGAAGATGGCAGCTAAGAAGGAAGCTACTGAGGTAGAAAGTTTTTCATCATTGCTTTTCCTTTTTGAAATTCGTTACAAGGTTGCAGTTAACTTTCCAAATTGATAATCACCTGTATGAGATTGTTTTAGTATAATTTTTTGTCATGCTTTGATAGAAATGTTTGTCTCTTTTAGCTTTGTCTTCTTGCGAAGTGTATGTACTACAGCAAAAGGATTATCTTAGCATTTAAGAGTCCCATGCATAATTTTTGCTCTAACTATGCCTTTTGAGAAACTTATATGGAAAGATTGCCATTTTTAATTTAGAGTATGGAGAGAATTGATAGTCTAACCTTTTAGGGTGCTTGCTTGTGTGACTAAGCATCTTCAGTTTATGTTCTTCTTGTTTCTGATTTTGAGCGGACTTTGGTTGTTCTCTGCATCATAAAACTGGCAGGATGGAGAAGGTGTTGCTGAGGAAACTAAGAAGAGCAACCGTGTCGCTAGGAAGCTTGAGAAGCGCCAGAAAGATCGTAAACTTGATGCTCACATTGAAGAACAATTTGGTGCTGGTAGGTTGTTGGCATGCATTTCTTCGCGGCCAGGTCAGTGTGGCAGGGCTGATGGGTAAGTTGGGCAGATCTTAAACTCTTTGTAATTATTTCTATCATTTTAATGCAGTTTTATTATATTAGCTTCTTATTCAATTTGTATATTATTAGATACATATTGGAGGGTAAAGAGCTGGAGTTCTATACGAAGAAAATCCAGAGGAAGAAGGGCAAGGGTGCTGGAGCTGCTTAGATGCAGTACTTCACATGTCCTACTCTCACCAATGTGATTTTGTTCCTTTATGGCTACCGTTTAAGATATGATACATTTTAATGTGAACATTTTACTTTCTCAATATCTGTTAAAATTGTTCTGGTTTTTTTTAATCAAAAGTTAAAATTATTGTCATTGTCGGTACCCTCCCTTCTCCAGAATTTGATAATAGTACACTTAGAACTGTTTACCTGCCAGCGTCTTATTTACTACTTACTATTGTGCTTAAACTGGGGTTGAAATGACATGGATTTCAAGTCGCGAACACCTGAGATTAAATTGGAAAGTGAAATTGATTGCATATTTGAGTGTGAACAGGAGAACTTCCTTTTTTTGTTTAAAATAAAAACTATTTGGAATGAAAATGATGGTTATTACAATATACAGAAGAGGAAAGAAATGAGAATATATACAAAGTAGAGGGATGGTTTGATAAATTTATAAGTTGATAGGCAAACTGTCATACTTAGAATTATTAATTGGGAGTTGTAGGGACAAAATAGATAGAAAAAAAAATCAGAGAGGATGGGATGATAGATGTTTAATATACGTAAATTGCATGGAGGGGTGAGGGGTGGCACAATTATTGCTATAGGGAATGTGAGCATAGTATGTCAAAGGGTCCAATGAAATCTACAGCTGGACCTCATTCCCTGGAGGTCGAGGTCATTGTCTGTTTGTTTGAAGATAAGAAAAAGAAAAAGAAAAACCACTAATATCTTGGTTTTCTCTTAATCATATCTATAATCCTATTTAGGGGTTGTGAGGAAATTACAAAGCTAGGTATATCCTAATTAGTGACTTTGGATTGATTAGAATGGAACAACATCAATTAAATCTCAAAACTGATTAATACTGTAATCGTACTTGGTACACAAATCTGGCTAACAAAATTAAAGAATGACAGCAATGACGCTTGCCTCACTCACCTGTCAATGGCAAGCTAGTGTACAATGCATTACACAAAACAAATCTGCTGGATGCGAAATTCCATCCTCCCACCCTTTGTTTTGAAGCTTCTCTTTTCTATCTTCAAAACCTTTTGGTACAAGTTTATATTAACCAATGGCATGTTGCTTGGCAACCAATATGGTATGCCAGTCCATTAAGTACATAAATAGACCAGAAACATTTGCCATGCACAAATGAATCAACTGCTTCATTCCAGAACCATTAACAGCATATCGCTTTTATGATCCGTGGAGGCTATTATGCGCAAAGCTATTGATTAAAGGCTGTGTCAATGTGGCCTGTATTTCAGGGAAACTCCTCCTGGGAAGCAAACAACTCTTTAGCATCAGCAGCTCAACTCACCTGTTCTCCAATCAAATCAAGACCTACTACTAGGAAACTAACTCCTTGAAATAATAGGAAGTAGAAGTGGATTCCCTGGGCCGACAACAAGCTTCTCACAGAGGCAGTTAACAAGATAAATGCAAGGGCAAGTTCTTTCCTATACAGACGATTCCTCTTGGATTTCACACTTTTCTTGGTTACTTCTAGTTTGCTAAGCTCTTCAAGGCCAGAATCTGAGGAGGACCTCAGTAAACTAGTAGCTTCAACTAATGTATCTGATTCCTTCTCATAGGCAACAAGATCAGCCTCTGATGATCTCCCCAACTTTTTCGTAACTATCCACTCATAAGAACTTCCAAAACGAAACAGCCCTGATATCATGGCATTGAACTTTGTCACCGACATGGTGTTTTCAAATAGAAGGTACGGGACTATGAACGGGAATGATCGTGGTGCTGGAAGGATATTCAAGACCGACATAATCCCAGGGACATAGCAAACAACCCAAGCTGGTAACTGAGCTTCTGGCAGGAACATTGTCAATGGTAGAATGATGCAGAACAGGGTGAACGAGTAAAAGGGCAGAATAAGCTTCCGTAGGAGAAAGAACAGAAATATCAAATTGGCTTTCTTGGCCATACTTACCTGGAATAAGGAAAGAATGAAATATAATGCAGCAAATAGAACTTCACACCTTTATATTCATAAAAAAAGGTTACAGGAAAATGGACTCTATAACTAAATGATGCCAGGAAACTTTTGCCATAAACCCAAACATATCAAAACAAATTTAATTAAAAGTGTTTCATTCTTACCCTTGAGCATTTGACTCAATGGTAAGTGCATGTTCCCTCTGCTCAAAAAGTTAGGTTCAAATCTCTCTACCCTCACTAAAAAAAAATAAAAATCATTCTTTATTTAATACATAAGTCTTGTTTAGACATGTTCAACCATTCAAATGTCTATCATAAGTAACAGGACTAGGCTGCAATAACCTGCTGGCAAACAAATAACTTGTTACTGCTGCTTAGTCTATTAATTCATAATTGATCACCGGTCCCGTTTCTATTTTTTAAAAAGAGTTGGGCAAAGCTTTAGACTGTTTGTCTTGTTTTCCCTTTTCTAAAGCAGTTCAACAACCCACATTTTGAGCAACCCCACAGGACTAAAGCTTGGACTATTGGTTGATGTAATGACAGATTAGTTGCCCATGTGGGTTTCTGTCTACCTTCATAGCCTTTAATTCATTTCTGAAAATTCCATTTTGACGTTTGAAAGGAGGCATAATTTCTAAGTTAATTGAATTGACCCTCCTCCATTTCCACTGAAGATTTTGTCATTCAAGCACTGTTTGTGAAAGATTGAAGTTTGGTGACCACAACATCCACTAATTTCCCCTACTAAATTCATTAAAATTTATGAAATAGTATGATAAATAAAGATGTGATAGTACGGGCTAGCACAGTAACAAATGAAAGCAGTTCTCAACATCCCAGTCTTACTCATATGGGATGAAGAGCCAAGAAATCTAAGACAAAACCCTAATTAAGCTTTCTCTCGCAAAAGATATTTTGAAATCAATTTGTTTGCTGTTCCAGAATTCTTGTTTAGGCTGGCAGTTCATACCGTTCTATACTTAATGTTTCGATCAAAGACTTCAATTCTTCCACGTTTCAGCAGTAGCATATTGTTTGAGCTAATTAAGGTCCAAAAAACATGAAAGAAAAAGGTGTTTCAACAACTCCACCACCCAATCAATTTTTTCCACTTTCAGTCCACATTATGTATTTGAATTGATTTTCCAACACTAATATCTAGATATCATTTGGAGAAGAACATGTAAATTGGTGGAAATAGGATTAAAGTATAAACAAAAGGATGCATCTAAGCATTTGGCTCATTGGTTGGTGCATGTTCCCTCTGCCTAGAGAGTAGGGTTCAAATCCCCCTTCCCCCAATTAAAAAAAAAAAATATTAAAACTCTTTCAGTGTGAAAGTGAGATATCATAGAAAATTATACATTTCTAAAGGGTAGAGAAAGAGTGAATGCTGATTTCGGAAGTGGAAAAAATTATCAGTGTGGAAAGCATCAGATAAATTGGTTAAGCCATGGGGCATTTTGCCTCAATATCTTCCTTTCTGATTGAACAAAATGATTGCATTGTCCATAGAAATGAGAAAATTAATAAAAATTTTGAAAAATAACTGTTGTAAGAAAGTATTTTAGAGGGATACAATTTTCTTATGCGCATATGGTTCAATTTTGATGAAAAACATGAATGTGTAATATAACAGTTGTAAGAAACTTCATACCTTTGAGCGAAGTACATCAACAAAGCACAAGCGGAACAACTGCATAGGACCTGAATGCCAGCGGTGCTGCTGTTTCTTGTATGCCTCATAGGACTCAGGAAGCTCACAAAGGCACTGCAGATGGATAAAAGTTAGCTCACCTTTCCTTTCTCTCTCAAGTGGGGAAGTAAATTTCCATATTATAACATTTCACACACCTTAACATCATTCAGATATATAAACTTCCATCCACAAAGGTGAGCACGGACAGCAATGTCCATGTCCTCAACAGTTGTTCGTTCCAACCATCCACCACATTCCTCAAGGGCCTTAATTCTCCACACACCAGCAGTTCCATTGAAACCAAAGAAGTTGATAAACACACTATTGACCTGCTGTTCAACCTCAAAGTGAAATGATAAATTTATGTTCTGCAACCTTGTAAGTAAGTTCTCATCCTTGTTTACAAACGCCCACCTTGTTTGAACCAATGCTAGATCATCATTCCCCTAGAAAAAAGACAGGAAGACAATTGCCAATCAGATAGAAAATGATAGGTAAATTAACAAATCAAAACAGAAAAATAGAAAGGAAACACATATATTTTACAGAGAAACTCAACCCGTACCAAGAAAATAGGAAATCCCTAACTAGCTTTGGCGTTATGGAGGGGGGCAAGCATTGACCTTCCTTGTGTCCAAAATATTGTTTTGATTTTGCAGAACTAGTTATGTGACAATTGATATGTTACTATTACTATGATAAGCATAATATAGCTGCTGAACTGTTAGGCATTTAAAAAGCCAAATAATATTACTAAAATGCAAATCTTAGACCATTCAATAATTAAACTCATCTATGTATATTTGTCACAAGAAGTGGTGCTCAATATGAAAAATTGAACCCTAGGGAATAGTGAAAATGCAAGATTAGAACCCTGTTTGATCTCTAGTAGCGTCCATGTTGTTTTCTATGTTAGGTTCCTTACTGGTTTAATCAAACAAAGAAACAATACATATACATGGATGACCATGGGTTAAAAATTTCATTGAAGATCCAAGATTCTGCGTCAAATGTCACTGGAAAAAATATTAATGCAAGGACTAGTTCTTCTTGCAACAGAAAGGCAATTATGTGCCAACAAGGTTTATCTACGTAACCAGATTGTAAACAAAGAGCACATTAGCTACTGAGTAGGCACTGCTTACAACTGCAAACCACCAAATTGTTACAATGTTAACTTTCAATCACTATGGTGTTTCTCATCTTGAACCCATGCCGACTACTCAGCTCAACTAAGATTAATCCTAATCTACTTGCAGTTAGCTTTATCTTGAACCAATGAAAATGATTATAACAAAGGATCAGCCTGCAAGCACACCAAAATTATGTTTCAAAGAGAAGACAAACGAAAACATGCTCATACACACATGCAGAGATGAAAGCAAATTTACGTAATTAAAATGGAATGTTCTAATTAAAAGATGTGAACTAAAAGGTAACCTTGAAATAAGGAACGGTTTTCTTCAAGAAATCTGGTGCTGGCTGAAAATCAGCATCAAAAATTGCAACAAACTCATATTTTTTCACATAATCACAGCTCATTGCGGATTTCAGATTCCCTGCCTTGTAGCCAGTACGAATAAGACGATGCCTATATAATATATGCACACCCCTTTGTTGCCATTTCTGTACTTCTGCCTTGATAAGGAGCTGCACATTCAAATCATCGGAGTCATCCAAAACCTGTACCAGCATTCTTTCCTTTGGCCAGTCCATAATACAAACTGCTGCAATAGATTGTTGGTAAACCTATGCAACACACAGCAAAATTTTAGGAATTATATACCACGAACCAACAATAAAAGATCATTTATTTTTTAAGTTCCAAATTATTTTGGTCAATTTCCAAGTACATGGCCAGAAAGGAAAGGCAAAATTAATACGAATTTTCAGTAATTCAGTTAATTTGGAACTAAACAGGGCAATAGTTAGCAATTTTGCATTGCTCTAAACCTTAGGCAAATCTTGCTATGCTACGTATGCATGCTGCCCTGTACCTACTCATAAAACACTAACAAGGAAGACGAGAAGTATTGTAGCTATAATTACAACAACGAGCAACACGAAATCTTAAAGTTCTTTTTTTTTTTGGTTTGAACCCTAATCTAAAATATAGTGTGAACTGACATTTAAACAGAGTCAAAAATTAAAGATTCAGCATTCAATCTTCCATTATCTAAATAACGCATCCGTAACTAAATCCAACAATGTTTAGTATACTTGAGCCTTAAATCTACTACGTGAACAATTAACTCAAAAAACCACATTCCATTTTTCGCTAGGGATGGTGAAACCTACATCTGCTTACCTCCCTCTCGTTGCACATAGGAATTTGTACTAACACCATTGGATAATCCTCTACATTTTCTCCTTCTACTCTCCCCACCGGATACTCCATCGTTGCCGTCGGTTTGACTCTCCTAAATTTGATCCAGAAACAGCCTAACATCAACACCACACGATCCACAGACTGAATCAAGAACAGCACTATACACACATTGGCCAAGCTTTGCAGCGGCGGTGCCAAGTAATCGGCTCTGATTTCCAGCCACTTGGCGTAAACAAGCTCCACCGCCACCTCCGCCGACACTACCGACGGCGGGCTGAAATGCCATCCCTTGAAATACGCGACTAGCTCCACGCAAAGCAAAAGAACCACCAGAAACAGAAAGAACTTTATGATACGATAGAGCCTTGAAGCAGAGGAATCGGAGGGGGAATCGGCGGACGAGATTCGACGGTTGGCGGTACGGAGGAGGAGAATGGAGGCGTTTGTGATCCACGCGAGGGAGTTAGCGAGTTGCTGGAATCTCAAGAGGCAAACCCAGGAAAGCTGGCGTGCGCTTCTGGCGCGATCTTTCTCCGCCGTTCGATCAGGATTGGAACTGCTGATCTCGACAGCTAGAAATCCGTTATTAGGATTGTTACTATCATTCGTGAAAAGCCCGTGGTTCTTCTCCCTTTGCTTGTTCCACCATTCCTGAAACTCATAATTCGGTGCTCGAGACATAAATCACACCCCCCAAAAAAAAAGAGAAAAATGTGAATTTAATCAAATGTCGAGAAACAAAGAGATCTTTTCTGTGTTTCTTTTACTTTCTGTGTTTTTCTTTTTCGCCTTTTTGTGTTCCGACTTTGGAAGTGGAAGCGGAAGCGGAAGCGGAAGAGGGGGGAAATGCTAAATTTAGTTTCGGGGATGTTTAGAAGCAGGCCATGTGCGGTTTTTGCATTACTAAATCCAGATTTCTGATCTACACGCGCTAATCACGGGGATGCCGCGGCGATTGTTAGAGGATGATGTGACTGGCGCGTGAAGTTCTTGGCGCGTCAGCTTGTTGTGGTTAATCTCCATTTCACCATGCATGGTTGCAAAAACTCTTGAAATATAGAAATGAAAATTTAACACTAAGGCGGTTGGAAGGATAGATAGATTCGCATCTCTCCGTGTCTGTCCGCCGAATGCAGATGTTGTAATAAGCGTCCAGAGTGTAAGAGCACTGATACTTAAATTTTTTGTTTTTTATTTTTATAAAACGAGAAATAAATAAGTAAAGATAAATAACGAAAACCATCAATTATCCTAAATTAATAATTTAATTATAATTATCACGATAAAAGATTGTGTGAGAGTTTAATATTTATAACAATAATAACAATAAATGAAGAATTTGTGATGCAATTTATTACTGTAATTGAATAACGGTAAACAATAAGCAATCGCAAGCGATATGATTGTTGTTGAGTGTATACCATTTTGAGGGGAGGCAAAGGGGAAGGGCGGTTGTGAGGTTTGAGTGGTAAACTGGGTTAAGCGGTGATTAGAGGTTTGCTTTGTTGAGGTTGTTGGAGAACAGAGGCGATGGAATTTCGGAGCATGTTCTCTTGCCTGGCAAGGGCCCACTCATGCATGCTCTTTGACAATGAAATGAAAATGATTTTTTTGGTGGTTTCCTTTTTTTTTGTTCATCCTTTGACCATGGAAGATGCATCTTGTTTGTTAGACGATCTTGGTGATTCTCTTTTTGCTCTAATTACTATTTGTAAATACGCATTAACTCACAAGAGACCTAGCTACGTTGTAAAGTCAAATCTCAAAGATATGCTTTGGATGAAAATAGATGTACACAACCCTTTTTTCTCTTTCATGGGTCCTCCTATCCCATGCTGCATGGCCTCCTCTTAAGTTTCAACTTGAAAAACTTAGCCTTTAACTGATATAAAGAAAACAAGCTGTCTGCAACGCATTCGGCATAGAGCCATGCATCCGTGCATATAAAAAGTTAGCGATCAAAATCTAAAAGCTTTTCTTCGCCATTCAAACCATTGCTATTCTTTCCAATCGTACAATAATTAGTGTGTGTAAATGAAAGGGGAGTCCCCAAACTGTGGATAGTAGGGCATAGGTTGTCTATTTGGAGAAAAAGCAAGCGACGAAACTTTTTATGTACTAGTGGTGATGAACTTTAAATCATAATGAGGGAAACTGTTTTGATAAATATTCTGAAAGACTAACTAGTGTAAATTACAAGTGCCTATTCTTGAGTCCAGCCCTAAGCTTAGCCATCCGAATGTGGATAGATGTAGTAAACTAGGGAGACAGACAGAGGCCTGTGCGGGTCGACAAGCCCTAGTTCCTTTATACGAAAATGGATTTAATTGGGAATTGCTTCCTTTTTAATTAAGTTTTAAAATCATTTCTTTAATTACTCACAATTAATTCTTTTTAAATGCATTGCAATGGTACTGTAGTGTGCTGCCTAGATTCACTTGCTACTATGCTACAATTTACTGTTGCTAGCAGAAAACAAAAACTCCGATGGAATTGATTATATTCAATCTCATTTTTCATTTTTGGTATTTGGTTTCTTTTTCGTTTCTCCGTCACATTTGACACCATCCAATCTTAGATTTGCTATTAAAAACTCACTCTATTTGGTTTTGTTATTTTTTTAAAATAATTATGAATATATAATAAAAATATCAACAAAACAAATTTCTAATAATTTGTTTGGAATAGAAATATGTAAGAACGCTATTAGGTATATTACCTTTCACTAATTATTGAAAGATTGTGGTATTGAATGTAACAAGTATTATCAGTGATGTAGCCAAGATTTTAGGTTTGAGGGGTCGAAAATAAAAAATTTAATATTTGAGGGAGTGAAATTATAACATTTTTAAAAAATAAAAGTAATATTTTAAAATTTTAAAATAAAATAAAATAATATAAATTTTTTAATTTGAGGGGTGCTACTAGCCTCTTTCTCCACCTCTGAGTATTATGTTATGTGATTAAAAACTACGAGAAGTGTATGAGAATCTGCTTGATTTTTGCACATCAAATTTAGATACTTAATTTTGATTACTAACATATTATGTTTTTCTTAGTAAAAAATTTATTTTCACAAGATCATGTGCTGCACATAAAAGCAATGAATGAGTGGAACAAGTGTTCAAAGAGCAATGGATAAGTAGAACAGCTTGATAGTAGTGAAAGTAACCTAGGACGAGTGGTACGGTTCACTACAGATTAGTTTCACACTTGAGATGTTTTGAAGAGTTGGTGGCTCATGAAATGAAGATAGTTGAGAGATCTTCCTCTTAGCTTTTTCTAAAATACAAGTGCTTCTCTCCTTTCCACTCTTTTTAAGAAACATGTGACACAATGCTTATTGTCATTGAACTCCCCTACGCCATTATACCTAAGTATTTGTCCACTACCCCAATATACATAGTGAGCTAATGTGTTGTTCCCATAATGTGTTCTTCTCGTGATGTCCACTAGACATTCTTCTTGATAATTGCTTTTAAGCAACCATTTATACTTAGTATATTTAAGAGCCTTGATAATTCATAAAGAACATGAGAAACTCAAGAAACTCCCTTTATAAGATACTTTCTTTGAAGCTCTCTCTAAGCTCTTCCTATTCAATTATATCCACCTTACTCTATGCTTTACTCTATTGCTACATTTTCCTAAACTTTATCTATCCATAACACTCAACACTTTAGGAATTGCTCTAACTTTCCTCCCCTTCACCTCTAACACATCTTATTTTATTTGTTGAAACACTTTCTCTCCCTCTATCACAAAAGAACCTATTTACATTTTGGTAACTCCACTGAAGAGGAATGGTTGCATGAAGTAAAAGCTCATTGAAAAGTCATGAGCAACTAAACCATATGGATGATTTCATTAACAACCAAAATCCACCTATTCCTACCTATATTAAAGACCTTATGAAAATGTTCTAAACTTTTCAAAAAAGGATATAAATGATGGAAGGCAACAACAAGTGGGCAATGGAAATGATCTCCTAGCTTGTATCCTTTATTGCTACAACCTCTCAAACTCAACTTATGCAACGTAATAATAATGCAAACACAACTAATACAATCAACAATTCAAACGAGAATGGAGGAAATGGAGAAGACAAAGTTGATGCAATAGTAGTCAAAAATGCCAATATAACTAATATCTTCTTTGTTGGTAACTCTGCTACAACAATTCTGTTAACCATTACTTAAGATTTCTGACAAAAGAAGAACTTCAAAAGCTATTTGACTAGAAGAATAAGCGTATTAACTTTTAAGAGTTTGATCTTAAGTTGCCATATTATTCAACTAGTGTACGTGCTAAGCCATATCTTAAAAACTACAATTATCCTAAGTTAAATAGTCCAATGGCTATATTGAGGATGCTCAAGAACATATCACAAAGTTTGTGGAGACCTTAAAGTAGCGAAATTGAATGATGCCTTAACCTAAAGGAGTTCTCCAAGTCTTTTACTAAAAAGGCTTATACCTAGTATGTTAATCTTACTTTTGGTTTTATAGAATCTTGGAACAAAATGTACGAGATGTTCAAGGAAAACTTCTTCTCTACTAAAATGAAGGTTACCCTAAATAACTTGGGAAGAGAACATTAAAAGTCAAAGAAAGATTTCAAGGAGTACATCCAACATTTTAGAGGAAAAGTGCTAGACATAGAAAATTCTCATGATAAGAAGGAGTTGGTGAAATGTGTATTTAGAAAAACTTACCTCTTCCCACTTTTGCTACTTTAGTTGAAGTTGCATGAAGAATTAATAATACAATCCTTATACAAGGAGAGCTAGCTGTTTCAATAAGAAGAATACCCCTAACAGTAATGCAATTTAAGGAAGAAGTAAAAAAAAAAAAAGAGACCTTTAACGTTACATATAGCCTAAGCAAGACAAGCTAAAATGATTTATTTTCCTCCATCATTCTTAATCCCACTAGATAAAGTAAGGGAGCTTTCTCCACTAAAGGTTGGGATGGATACGTGAACCTACCTTACGTACTACAACCTTCAATAGCAAAAGAGATGTCAAACATGAGATATTGTGATTATTACCGAACAGTTGATTATTCACCGACTGAATGTAAAAACCCTTGTTTGATTGCATATGAAAGGTAAATTTAAACTTTTTAGTCATATCTATCACCCTTAGATGAACATGTTGATTTTTTTCCATATTAGGTTCATCACCCTTCACCAAGATAATTATGACCTACCACCATTGCAAGATTATGGTGTCAAATGTAATAAGTATTGTGTCATGTGATTAAAAATAGGAGAAGTGTTGGAGAATCCTATAGAAAACATGTATGAAAAATCACAAGAGCTAAGGGAGAACTGACTAAAGAAAAAATTGACGGTTGCCAATGACTAGAAATGATGTATTGGTCAACAACCCATGTCTCTTATTCATATCACCTGACTATTTCAAAAAGACCTCTACTTCCCTCTAGAAGACTATATGACATTACAAAAATAAAATGATGACAATTTAAGAGGATTTGCATTATTGTGTGTGCAAAAGTATTTTGATTCTTTCATTTTTTTTTCTAGAGGTGTGCAAGTAATACATATAGTTTCTAAACATGAAAAATTTTAGGAACAATATATTAAAGAAAAATATAAGAATTTGAGAATGAAGGTAGAAAAAATACAATATAAGGAAAAAATGGAGGAAAATGTTAAAAAAAAAGGCACTCTGCACTTAAAGCTATATATTAGCCAGGATAGATGAATGAAGATTAAAGGCGAAAAAGGTTGAATGAAGCTCAAAAGCAAAGAACTACTTGAAGTCTATATTAAAAGGCATAGAAAAATAGTATAGAAAAAGGTTACTGTGTTATCCATATGGTCTACCTATAAAAAAAGAGAGAATAACAACATGTGTATATTTAATTTTAATCAGTAACTTTTTTGATTTACTATTTACTAGCTATAAATACTGGTTAGTTAAGAAATAACTAACATGAAACTACTTTTTCTTTTTGTTTAGTTAGTTGGGAACAAAGTATAAATACTCTTACTTGTATTCATTTTTCTCTTAATGAAAGATACTAGAAAATTTTCAAGAATGGCTTGTTGACTTTTAAATTTTTTCCAAATTCTCACATGTTATTAAAGTGGGAACTAAGGTTCGTGGTATGATTTTTCTTTAGTTTTTCCTTCTATTTATGTTGAAGATTCACCGCTATACAATATTTCTTAGTTATGTTGATTAAACTTCTTATTTGGCACTGTTTCTTGTTAATATCTATTGAATCTTACATCTTTTTTGTGAGTTTCTTAGATTCTTTTGTGGTTGATAATGGAAAACACATCAGTTTAGAAAGTTTCTACAACATCTGTTGATGATTCATAGTTACCTTATTTTCCACATGACATTAATCATCATTGATCAGTTGTGATCAATCCTAAACTCACTTCTAGCAATTATGTGGCATGGAGTAAGTCTTTTATGCTAGTTTTATCAATTAGAAATAAGGTTGGATTCATAAATGGAACCATACCTAAATTAGCTAGTATAGATCCTCTATTTGGACAATGGATTCGATGTAATAACTTGATTTTGGCTTGGCTTTTGGAATCCATTACACCTCTTATTGCATTTAGTGTTTTCTACATGGATTCTGTAATTTATGTTTGAAGCACTTTGAAGCAAAATTCCTACATGAAATATTAATGACATTAGATTTAGATTGGAAAATTTTTGCCTATTGTGGTAGATTGGGTTGGATGCCCTGATACATTCAAATTAGTGACAAGTTATAACATTTTTCTGGGCAATTCCTTAGTTAACTAGAAATCCAAAAAGTAGTCAATAGCTCATAGCTCTACTGAGATTGGATATAGATCAATGGCATCAACATGTTATGAAGTGATTTGATTAAAGAGTCTTTTGACAAATTTTTGGGTGAATCAAGACACAGCAGTAAAACTCTACTATGATGATCAATCAGTAATTTAAATTTGTAGGAATCCAATTTTTCATAAACGTACAAAGCACATTGAAATGGATTGTCATTTTATGTGAGAAAATGTGCTTGTAAAAGCTATTGAACCTACTCATATTTCTATAGAAAAACAAATTGCAGATTTGTTTACTAAGGCTTTACACCCAAAATAGTTCTATAAGTTACTTGGGAAGATGCACATTCATAATATAAACGTGCATCTTGAGGGGGAGTATTAGCCAAAATAGATGAATGAAGATTAAGGTGACGTTTGGTACTTTACAATGCAATGTGATTACAGGTAATGTAATTACAAGTAATGTGATTGCAAGGAAAATAACATTACAGTATTTGGTATACAAGCAAAATAATGGTTAAAATGCAGGGAAGATAACATTGCAGCGTTTGGTTTATATATACTTTGTTGGAAATGTAATGTTAATTTTTAAAATTATCCCTATTTATTAAAATGCAAGTTCAATATATTTATATTTTTTATTGTTAATTTTTATATAATATCATCTCTTAAATATATTTTTAATATCATATATTTTATTTTCATTTATTATTATAATCTTATATATTTTATTTTCATTTCTTTAATATAATTTTTTATATTATATATTTTATTTTAATTTCTTTTACCTATGTTATATAGATTTTAATTTCTTATATTCTATTTTATTTTAATTTTTGATTCTTATATTATATATTTTATTTTAATTATAACATTATAAAATATTTTTAATAAGGTAATAAAGTTGAAAGATAAAAATGTAATGCAATGTAATGTGATTGCATTGGTTTTAAATTGTAATTACATTACATCTCTTGGCTGTAATGTGATTACATTGCAATCTTACATTATAGTAGTCTGTTGTAAAACAAACATTATAATATAATTTAATTAAACACATTACAAAAAATATACTTCTACTTCTCTCATACCTAACGTAATCTAAAAACAAAGACGGCAAAATAAAAATCAAAGGCACAGAACTGCTTGAAGTATGAATTAAAAGGAATAGCAGAGTGGTAAAGAAAAAGGTCGAGTGTTGTCCATATGATTTGTGTATAAAAGAAGAGAGTATAGCAATAAGTGTATGTTTATTTTTAATCAATTACTTTTATGATTTACATTTTACTAATTGTAAATATTAGTTAATTAGGAATTAGCTAACTTCAAACTATTATTTCTTTTTGTTTAGTTAGTTGGAAACAGAGTATAAATACTCCTGTATTCATTTTTCTATATTAAAAAATTTTCTGGAATGGCTCGTTTACCCTTAAATTTTCCCTAATTTCTCACACATGAACCACAAAAAGCAGCCCACCGAGTCAAATTCTACAGCTTGAATAATTTGACCTATCAGTTTAAGAAGTTAAAAAAAAAAACTAAAATCTGAGTTTCCAAAGTCCTGCAATATACCCATTTTGTTATCATAGCTACTAAAATCAGCTATTCAACCAGCGAAGCAAGCAGCTACCCATTATCGTCCAAGACCACCGCCGTCGTCTCCCTCTCCGTCTCGTGTACTCTCCACTGTTGGGTCTCCCCGACCCAATTCCATTGGGTCATTTTATGGCAAAGTAGCAACCCCACGAATTTTCGCTTTCATGTTGGAGCTAATAATAGTTGGCAATTAGCAGTGAAAATTTAGACAAGAGAGCATTTTAATTTGATGGTTTTAACGTAATCCTATATATTATCCATCAAAATTAACCACAAATCGAGCTTTGAAATTCTACTCCCTCTTCCTGGGCTTTGAAACCAGTCTCTTTTGTATGTGCTTATTTTTTGCAGTAGTTGGGCCCAGGGTGCAAATGTGGGGTATGTGGCCTGGATATATTGGGTCGTCGTTGCCCACGAGTTTATTGCTTGCTCTTCAGATTTATTATCCTGCTTTGAATGACAGTGTTACAAATTCAATCATTAAATAAATATTTCATACAATTAGGCCTCCCACACCTTATTGAGGAAGGCCAAAAATGGTATTTGACCTATTAATATGGTACAGCAAAAACATGACTTGAACCTAAAGGGCGAAGCTCTGTTATACTTGAAAAAATGGAGTGCGGTGCTTGTTCAAAAAAGCTCCTAATCCATGCTTGGGGACCAGCCGAGGTTCCTACTCTTGCATAAAAATGACGGAGGCCTTCTGGGCTTTGTAATAGTTTCAGTTACTCTCCTAAAAACAGAAAGCCTTCTGGGCGGTGGCATCCTTGCTAGGTGGGTAGCTGAGCCCAATTTATGAACCAATTGCATGAATTAACAGATGCGCTCAACAGCTGGCCTTGTCAAATATTTCTGCACTTACATATCAAGATGAGTCACTTTTACTTTTGTCCAATCCACTGAAAGTTCTTCCCAAAAGTTCAAAACAGAAAATCAAAAGACTAGAAGTTTGAATCCTTTTGGAAAATATGAAAAGAAAAAACCGTCTTTGGACTTACTTTATATCAAGAAAGATAGAAAGCAAGCGCAAAACAAAGTGGGGATAGAAGAAAGAAGGGCACATCCCCAGTGACCATTTCCGCCGTTCATGCTTCTCACATGCAATGGCCAAAGCGGTGAAACCTTGACTTTTTCTTTTCCGCTCGCTAGCTCCTATTAATCCAAGTCGAAAGAAAGATTTTTCAAAGTAATACTCGAATTGGCTTTACTGTTACTGTTTCTTTAACTCTCGGTATATCAGATCCCTGACAGCTTGTGTCTCCTGCATACGTTGCTTCATGCTTGTTTCACAAGTAAAAAGTCTGGGGCCAGGCCAGGGGGACATGCATGGAACAGCAAAAACTAAGCACATACTTGAATGACATTATTTCAGGAGAAATTTCAGTCAAAAGTTATAAGATATTTGATTAAAGGTAAAGGTCAACGTAAACCTTAACACGTTTTTATAGTTTACTTAGATCAAAATCAACATAAAGTCATGAAAAGCATGAAGGAGATAATTTCAACAGGATCTGGGGTTCCGAAGAATGGCATTAGCATGCACGTAGGCAGCTTAAAAGGTTAATTGAGGGGATGCAATTTCAAACTAGGTTTCTGGGCTGTAGGTTCATTGGACATCCTCCAAACGAGGTTACCCACATGCTTATCATGTAAAGTTCCTTCTTTCTTTTTTTTTTTTTTTT
>NW_018397255.1:11711155-11740516 GCF_002168275.2 Theobroma umbraticum | reverse complement strand
TTTTTTTTTTTTTTTTGGGATTGATCGTTAAAAGGTTTTAGTTAATAATAGAAGAAATTAATCATTTCTCGTCTATAAACATGAGTAGCACATTTTCTTTTGTCAAACTTGCCAGTAAAAGTTTTCAAATATGAACTACTGAATTGTCTCTTGTTACAGAATAATTGAGAATTTGATTTAAACTATGAAATATAACAAACAAATATATAAAATTTTATATTGACACAACACTCAAATTTAATCTTCTCGGTGCCTACTTTGGTCCTAATAAGATTCCCTTTTATTTTTATGATGATCATGATGTAAATTGAGGCTGAATTGTCCCAAACATTCCCTTCTGGGCCTTTTAAGATGAATAGTGAAACCCGTGAAAAAAACAAAAGCTCACTTCATCAGATATGTTTGAAAAAAAAAAAAGCCTAATTTTGCTTTAGCATGTGTCTGGACATTTGACTTTAAACAGTTGGTATTTGTCCTCTTTGATTCAGTTCATGTTCTATTTAATAAGATGATTCAAATTTAAATCACTATTCGAATTCAAATCCTCATTATATTTTACAGTTTTATAGTCTGGGTCAAAAAATCAATATATATATTTTTTGTTGTTGTCTATTTAGTCTATATTTTACACAAATTTGAAGATGTGCTAGTTGTAAAAAGGACAAGCAAACAAGGCCAAAAAGATTTCCACCAATCTACAAGCGATTAAGGAAGAAAGAAAGTGAAGTGCGAATTAATGATGGCAACACAAATACTAAGAACTTTCCCACAAAAAAAAGAAAAAAGGGCAGGGGAAAAAGGGGGAGTTTTTTATGGGAAGAAGCTTTGAAATGCAGAAAAACAAAAACACGCTTACAGTTGGAGGGCATGAAATAATGCAATGGTAGGTGAAACAAATGATGGGTTGTTTCTTCTTCACACCCCTGTTTTTTCCTCCCCAACAAAAAACACCAACCAAAGTTAAAATTAGAGCCCCAAAAGGGGTTCCAAAGGGTGAAAAGCAAAGGAGAGGGTGATAGAATAGTGACAGCTTTGTTAATGGGACACCTACCCTAATCATCCCATATATAATATATATATATATTATGCCCTACAACAGCAACCAATTGGGTTCCTAACAAAATATCTCATTTCCAAGTTCCCACCCCTAAAACATTCTTTATTGCTGTTGTGGAGACTCGGATGGCTTTTCTTTTCAGGTATTTTCCTTTTTTTTTTGGTGGGGGGTGTTCTGCCCTGCACATGGATTTCAGGATTTGATTAAGACTACTTACCAAGAAATTCCCTATCAAAAACTCAGATCAATAGAGGCATAATGCTATACGCATTAGAGGGAGGGATCTATGAAATCAATAGCAGCAAGCACTGATGACAAAAAACAAAGACAATAGTGGTAGCATCTACCAGATAACAATGCAAAACACTCCTCAAACATCTCTCAGGTCTCTTTCTCTTTGTTTTTGCGTTTCCTATAACCTGGAAAATGCTGATGTGACCATCTCCATACCTCTTGATATAAGTTTTCTTGGAAAATTTATTGCCCTTGTTTTGTTTGAATTTGCTCGTTAACTTTTCAACACTTATAACTAAAATTTAAACCAGTGTAAGGTTATGGAAAAGAAGAGTAAAGAAATGTAACAGTAGTGTATTCTTTTGCGTTTGTATTTATTCATATAGTTGCATTTACTTCATTGTTGGTTATTAGTTCTAAACAATCACTACCCTCTTAATTATCCTTTGTCTTAGGCAATTAGGGGGGGCTAAAGTCTTGGATAAGAGGGAGCTCATGAATCAAATTCGGGCTGAAGGGATAGAAAGAATTGATACTATCATCTCTTATGTCACTTTCATTTTTATTTTCAATGAAAATGTTGAAGTAGCGTCGGAACATCCAATCTTTGGAAAACGAGCTTATCTATCCCTTTAATTGTAATGGATGTAAATGGACCCGTTTTTATTGCTGTTACGAGTCATTCACACAGATTAACCCTTTTTTTTTTTTCTCTCTTCTCAATAAATAACATTGACTAGTGATAGCTACACTCAAATTTTCTTCCTTTTTGTTTTCCTTGAAAATTATAAGAAGAAAGAGAGAAGAAGCAATGCAGCCATCGATCGATTTTATTTTTGCATTAGAAAGTTCCTTTCTTAGAGAAAAAGGGTGCTTTGCAAGGTTCATGAAAGGTCACACCACAGAAAATTGAAAGAAATGACACTTGAGCTTTTGAAAAGAACTCAAGTTTTGGGGTTACCAGCTAAGCTTATCATGCAGCAGCCCCTGTCAAGGTTCTGTACCTACGTTTTCCTGACATTTTAACAGTAATTTAGCAGAAACCTTTTAGCAGAATCAATCCAAAATGATGAATCAAAGAGCATTGAAGAAACACGATAAAAAACAACCAAATTAAATAAGAAAAGAGATTAAGGATTAACAAAATTCAAGGCCTAGACACGTCGCAAGATGATTGGTTTTTCTAAGCTTTCTAGCGACAAGACTGTCACATGAACCTCTCTGTTGCTATTTTATTTTACAACACAAAACACCACATTCAAAGCATCTTTCTAGTAAATAAACAAAGCCTAATCTGCAGACCAATAATAGACCCTTGAATAAAATAATTACAATTTAAGGCTGCAACCCCAGAAATCTATTGCTGAGCCCCAGAAACTGGAATTTTTTTTTTTTTACCAACAACCTCAAATAAATTTTAAAAAAATCACCACCCTTTTTTATTTTTTTTTCTTATGGGCATCTTTCCATACCTGAACTCCACTACAATAATAACTTTTTTCTTCCTTCTGATTAAAAAAAATAATTTTGAAAGTAGGTGTGATTATAAAGCTCAATGATTCATTGGGTCTAGTCAGAATCTCACCATTGCCAACCTGGGATTCTTTTGATGCAGATAAATAGTATTAATTAAAAGGAAAAAGTATAATTAAAGGGGTGGTTATAACTTCTAATCCTTTGATTGTGCTTGAATGAATGAAATGATTTTGGTTTCTGCCACAGTGAAAAAGAAAAAAAAGAAAAAAGGGGACAGAAGCTTCTGTTTTTGGTTAATCTATGAAAATTACAGGAGCCCTCCCCTGCACATTGCCAAGAATCATGGGTTGACCCCAGCTCAAGATCACCAATGTCTTAATCACTCTAATTAGACTTTTGAAAGAGCAGAAAGGTACCCCTGCCCCAACAAATACAGCTGGTTAACACTAAAAAGGATCAAATCCACCAGATTACGCGATCTAACAAGGCTCAAAATTGATGTGACCCCATACAAAAGTTTCAAGAGAATTTGGGAAATCTTGTTGAATTGAGATGGTGTTTCAAATTAATAAAGTAGAATGTCCAATAGTGTAGAAAACAAAAGCTGCTCAGACAGGTGAAAAGTGAAAACTATTTCCATCTAATTAGCGTTAATTAATATATATATATATATATCTTACAAATGTTGGTGCTTTTGCTATTAAGATTTTTGCACCGGGAAGGAGTACACAAATTTTACAGTGGATAATTTTGAAAGGAAAACTCCATAAAAAGAATTAGAAGAAGACAAAATCATCGACAAAACCCAAAAATAAAATAAAAATATTAGGGTGAAAAAGGGAAAGAATCCTCCTCTTTAAAACCTAACCATAATTGGCTGGTACTAGTAGTTCATGCACTGGTCCATATTAAATTCCTTGTATATACAGCAGCCGTTCTCTCCTTTTGACCTTTAAGAATTCAGGACCAAAGAATGGTTATCAGAGCTCAACTTTCATGTGGGATACTTGATTTGACCCTGCATTACAAGAATAATCATAGTTAATTACAGTCTGGATTAGTAACTCTGTTAGGGAGTATTACTTTCTTACCCTGCAGGTTTTCTGACTGTATTGCCATTTCCTGGCTCGGATTCTGGCCATACCCCATCTGAACTACGGTTTGCAGGTCACCCTCACACAAAGTTGGGTACTGAACATAATTTAGACAGGCAAGTTGTAGATGTTTAGATCCGTGAAATGGAAAGAAAAGGATGGAAAAAATCATTGGGTTCACATTTTTCTTTTGGAGGGAAACTATTGAAAATGAAATTACCTGAGGGACAATTTGAGCAAACTGGTTGATTGGAGGTAAATGCGTGGTAAGGTTGGGGCATATTGCAGTATCTAATGGGTCCACTGAACATTGGGTCATTGTCGTCCCATTGGAAAGATTGCTATGAAGTGCTGGATTTTGCTGGGGCTGGTGCCCAAAAAAGGCTGATGCCGAGGAGGAATCTATTGGGAATATTGGATGTGGCAAAGTAGCGTTTGATTGAAATGTCTGCAAAAGAACAAAAACACAACAAACAAAACAGGTAATCCCAATTCAAAGAATTGAAACACTATTCTCCATAGAAAAGAAAATAAATAAGCTGTTGGCAAAAGAGCTTAGACCCTCACATCCTTTGACATTAAACTATCCACGTTAAAATCCAGCCTGGTATTCACTGAAGCTAGCTTCATTGAGAGGAACTGCCAATAAAAAAAGAAATATCATAACCATTAGTCAAGAAAACTTCTACCCCAAGAAATTGATCACACACGTTCATCAATTAAAGGTAATCTACCTCAACTTGTCGCTGCAATGATTGAACGTAGTTTATAATTTCATCCAGCATAAGGGCTTTTCCAGTGACCTACAATTTGAAATCCAAGACCATTATATTTTAAGAATTTCAGCAATAATTTTCACCTAAACCAACCGCTCCTTTAATTAATTTATTTTTTTTTATAGTTTTCCAAATTTAGAACAAATTCCAGACCTTGTTGCAGCCGGGAACAAGATTTTGCAGGAGCTTCATTCTCTCACTGATTTTCTCTCTACGGACCTGATAAAGGTGACAGATATAGCCAATGTTAATGCAAGAACGCCAGCTGGTCATGAGTTTCAGAAAAGTGAATTATAATTCTCACTCTTTCAGCTAAACTATGGCTGTCAGTGGCTTGACCCCTTCTTGCTCTAACATGAATATAATCCTTTGGAGGTTCAGGAGGCTTTGTGTTATTATTATTTGTCTTGTTCTGTTTCTCATCCCCTGCATTTCCATTGTTTCCTTTTGCTTCTTCCTCTGCTTTAACAGAGTCATGTTCATTTCCATTGCCTTCTGTAGACTTGCATCGCTTCTCGTTTGATTCTTCGTTTGGTTCATGCACCTGGATATGGATAATTACTGACTGTTAAAAGAAGAAATTCTCTATAAATCTACGGCTGGAATTTTGACAGTTTAAAGTCACAACTCTTTCAATTCTATACCTTTGCAGCATTTGCTGATGGGGATGCAGAAGTTTCCTTTGTTTTTGCTTTGGGAACCGCCTTTCTTTTCCTTGAAGTCAAACCTTTTGAAGCTTTCAAGCCAGGGTCGCCATTGGGATTCTGTTCGGAAACGGTTGATTCCTCTTGAGAATTGGCTAATTCTGATCGGTCCTGCAGTGGAGAATTCTTGTTGGCCCCTTGAGCACCGCCAACTTGAGATCCCATTGCCTTTAGAGAAGGACTACTTGAAACACGCGGTAGCTTGGTATCTGCTCTCAATGGATTAGATCTGTAAGCCACAATTTCATTATTGTTGTTGAGTCCGAGCTGACTAGTCCGACCATTGAAACTCCTGCTTCCAAAACAGGAGAATTTAGCTGCCCTCTCTGCAAATCCAGGATCAGCTGAGAATTCTGCCACACTGGAATTCAATCCCATTGATTTTCCCAAACTGGGAAGCTTCTCTTTAACCAAACTATCCATCATTGGCAAGTTTAGTTTAGGAGGAGAATTCAAAGGGGTGCTATAACAGGAGGTGTTGGTACTGTTGGGTCCATTGAGGTAAGAAGCCAACAATGGCTGAGAATGTGGGGAGATCTCACCGGAGTTACCAATGCTCCCCAATTTGCCTATCAATTCCCTGATCATGAAGCTCTCATTGGAGATATTGGAATTTGACGCTGCTGGAGAAGACACCATTGAACTCAGGGCTGAGTCAAACTGTAGGCCGTAATCTGTTGACTTTTCCCAGTGGGGATTCAGGAAACAATCTTGAGACTGACCAGGGGAACAATTCATCTCTGTCGCCTGAATTTCCATGGCTGAAGATAGGGACTGCCAAGCTGGCATTGGCGACGATAAAGAGGGTCCAAAGTGCAATGGCCGTGCGGGTGGTGGGATTCCTGCATTAAGGAAAAACTGGTTCTCCATCGAAGAAAGTTAGTTCAATGTGAAAATCCAGATCAAGAATTAGCAGTTTAATAAGAAGTCCCAGTTTGATATTTAACTTTGGATGCTTTATATTGCTTTCAACCAAAAGAGAAGAGTTGAAATTTGAGTGGAAATGAATGAATTGTGGGATCAAAATGATTGCATTTGTGTACAAGAGAGGTTAGCGAAAGAAGGCGGGCAGTGGAAAAGGAAGGGGAGAAGATAAGTTGGGTGAAGGAAGGCTAAGCAATAAGGCAAAGCAAGAGAGAGAGAGAGAGAGAAGGGGGAAAGGGGAAGGTTTGGGTTGGGCTGCAATGGAGTTATATAGATGTAAAAGAAAAGTTATTGTTTGACCTTTTTTAATTTTTAATTTTTTGCCCTTTTCTTTGTGCAATAAGTATATATTTTCCCTTTCTTTTTATAATGGCGTGTGTTAGTACTAGTAATATTAAGCAATTCTTTTCTTGTTCTTTCCCCCGTAAAAGGCGGAGAAGGGACGGTGTTGCCGGGCCTTGAACGTCAAAGCACCAAAATGTCCTTCCCTCTCTTGAAATTCTCAAGTCTCTCCAACCTATGATTTATGAATCCTCTTGGAAGTCCTCCATGGGTTTTTCACTTAAGAAAGCTAGCCAGAAGCCAGATATGTTGCTAGGGTTGGGATTCATTTCTACTAATACAATTGGGTGTCATTTTTTCCAAAAAAAAAAAAAATACAAATAAAATTTATGGGTATAACATTTTAATTAATTATTTCATGTCAACATTAAAAACGAATCCTGTGCTTTTAGGCAAAATCGTATTCGATGATATTTACATTTCTTGGGTCGTTTTCTGTTAGTCAAATTGTACAGTTGTTATTTGTCAAATCGTAATCTTTTGTTTCTTTTTTTTATTTTCATTAGCGAAAAGTGATGTAAGTAAGCAAGAATGGCATTTATGAGAAATTTTGAATATTTTTTTTTGAAAAATTTGACTTGTTGAGGCAATTTCAAAGAAAGGAGGAAATGAAGCGAATGGGATATGGTGATTGGTTAAAACCGACACGGCATGATTTCATCGTAAACAATGCACAGCAACATCACCGGTTGCGGTTAACTAAAGCTTGAAAAACTAAACCAAGGAACACAAAGTTTTGGCACCGGTTCATGGGATATCAAAGCCCAATTCCCACACGCATTAATCCCCCTTGGCCTTGGAGATAAGGCAAATGTTGTTGCGTTGGCTGTGAATCAGTAGGGCATCAACCCAGCGTGCATTGTACCATCCCATCTCTGGTCAACCTAAAACTGCTGTACTTTCTTTATTTGGTACGTGGATACTAAATTTCAATTTTTCTTTTGGGTGAAACAAGTTAAGTAGTTTTGTATTTGACAATCATTGGAGTCCATAGAGGAGTTCTTTTTGGTTAAAAGTCAAGAGTAAATTAAATAAATAGTAAAAGTCTTTTACTTTGCCACTTAATTTTACCAATCACTTCTTTCTCACATCTCAGCACCACAAATAGAACAAAAAAAATTAAGTTTTAAAAATTATAAAAAATAAATTCTTCATGTTTGGGCTAAGTCAATCATTGCATTAAATTCCCACTTTGCCGGTTAACTCGGCTTTGGTCGGGTTCACATAACAAGATGATTAAAGAATTAACTAAAAAAGAAATAAAAAAAATTGTTGAATTACTTAACTCACTTTCTGCGAAATACAAGAGAAGCACAGCTTCCAATACATTATTTATAGCTGTTTCTTAGCCTTAAGACATGGAAGAAGAAAATTTCGTACAATTTTATTACCCCATCAGATTTGGCTTGGTAAATTGGTAACTTCATGATGAGAATGCTGGATATTTGCAATTCCATAAAACACTTTATTTAATGTCAAATGCATAAAGGGTTATTGATGACAATGCTTTAACTTGGCTGGGTCAAAGAAGACGATGTGGTCCATTGCCTCTAAGAATTTACTTGAGATAAAGCAACACATATATCCTTCATGCCTTACTATTTTCAAAATACTTTCTTCTAATCCAGATGCTACGTAGATCCCACCATATATAAACCTCATGTCTAAACGTATATTAAAGCCATAAACTTATAATATGTTTGATCTAAAAGTAATTCTAATACAGATAAATACTTTAATATTATCTATCTTGCTATTATTAAGAAATATTAGGTCTGATTAAATTTATTTTTTAAAAAAATTAAAAACATAATGTTATATTAGATCCATTCGAAAGCCTACTTTTTCACTTATCTTAGAAGCTCTATAATTGTTATAAGTAAGTCCAAATTTAGAATGCATTATTGATTATCAATTGCAGTAATGGATAAATTTATAATTAATATTAAAGATCCTACGCTGAATACCAACTCATAGACACCCTTATTTGTGTTCTAAGAAAGGACCACGGCAGTACCATGAACCACTTGAATTTAATTATTCAAGCATGGGGAAGATTTTGAGTTGTAATTTGTAAGTTATAATCATATATATAAAATAGATAGATGTACCGGCCACATTAGTTAAATTTTTTTGATTCATAGTACATTACTTTACAACATCACCAATCATACATTCAAATAATTTGGAATTCTAATGCTTAAATGTTGGGAGTTTTAAGATTATTTTATTATCCCAATAGGTAAAATAATAATAAAAAAATAACATAAACCTACTTGAATTTAACTTGAAAACTTTTGTAAACCCATAATTGTTGGCTAATTTATTCATATAAGCAACATGAAATTCAGCATAGTCTATACCCACAATCTTTTGGACAAAAAATAAAAAAAAAAACAAACATGACATGATTTTATTCTGTATGCTTAGTTGTTAACTAAATTGGCATCCATAAAACAAAGCATTTGATTTTGGAAGCTTTGAGGTTAAATCCAAAAGTGGATCCAGATGGTAGGAAACAGAGGAATTTCTTGCATTAACAATGTTTGACATCCTAATTCTATTGCTGAAGACAGAGGTTTTGGCTTATTGAGGAGATGGATCTTGTCGAGTAGACGAACAGCAATTGCCAAAGGGTTAAAAAATCAAAAATAAAAGAAATCGTTTGTCTTTCCTTTGGCTTTCTTGTAACTACTCCCTAATTATTAGCTGCTTTCATCGTGGGGTTTGGACAGCATATTGTAAGAATCTTAATTCTTAACCAAACTGGCAAAAACCAATTATAAGTTCTCTCTCTTTTGTCTTGGTCGATCTCTCTTCTTTTTGCCTTGTAGCTACTATATACCAACCTACTAGACTACGAATTAAAAGTAAAATCATAATTATTATTGTTATTAATTAAATTTTATGTTATCATTTATACTCTACTTATCAATTATCATAGAGTCGATGAGATTATTTATATGAAAAACTCACTATTAATCCTGATATTCTTCATCTTTTTAAAGTTAAGATTATTGTACACATATACATACATGTATACACTCTTTTATACACACACATATACATACATACATACATACACGATTGTATCAGTGCAACAAAAACAAAATCGACCCACAAACACAATCTTATAGTTTTTAGAAAGTTTGTTGATCATTATATAGTTTATGTAAAATTAATTGACTCATCATTAATTAGCAAATTAATTATTAATGTAGTGTGCTATCATTATTGGCAAAGGATAATGCCTTACAGCATACTATTGAATTGTTATTACTATGATTAATCCATCATATTATTAAAATTGTTCATAACGAAATGGAATATGATGAACTAATTAGGGATCATCATTTAATCAATCCAACGAACTTGGAGACCTTATTCCGTGATTTTCCTGTACAGTTGTCATTGATCTCTTGATTACTTCTAGTCCATCACAAGCAAAGTAGTATGATTTGTTATTGACAATAGCTGATCAATGAGTCAATAAGTCATAATTAAGACAATCTTTTTCTCTAATTAATCCCGATAACTACAAATGATGTCTATGACTAAAGTATAACTTCTAGCTGTCATATTTTCTTTCTGCACTACATCATTAACTGCTTAATTAGCATTATTATGAGTAAACTAGATGGATTTAGATCCTCATAAAAGATACAGGTGAAAAATGCATGGCGACTATATAATTAAAGAGCAGTGTCCCTACTAATAGCTTTGTCAATTAATTAGGGCAGGTTTTTGTTGACAGTCTAAAGAGTAGAAGCTTGACCCATTTATGATTCTTTAATTTCCTTTTTTTTTTCTCAGTTGTACTTAATGTGATTGAAAACTTGTTTCAATAGTAATTACAAATCATTTTCAAAAAGAAAAAAAGAAAAAAAATAAAAAATGCTAAAAAATGAGGTTATGGTCCTTGAACAGTTGAACTTACATTTATAGATAGTTACCTTCAACTTTAAGGAGCTAAGTTTAATGTTAGTAAACAATTCGTGTATTGATTCTAGAATTAAATATGAGTAGTTACAGAAAGGAGGAGTTACTGTGGATGCACAATTAATGCAAACTAGTCCCCAAAAACAAATGCACAATTACAAACTTGGATGGCTAAACTTAAACGTAGCAAAATATTAGTGAATAACATTAAATGTTAAAGGTGGATTCGAGGCGCCCACTCAACACTGTCTTGACAAATAAACAACGGTGATAATTATGTGCACCCGCATGCGCATCATAAAACTTTAGTCTTATTCGAGATAGCAAACATTCAACTATTTGTTATCTGAGATAGATGTCTATATACATAATATCCCAGTTTCAAGTGCTCAAAGATTTAAACAACTTTAAAGCTTAATTTTTCTCACAATACGACCCCGGAAAGTCAAGGGGTTGATTATTTTCATGCAGAAGCCAACAATTTTTACTCTACTTCAACTTGATGAATCTTCAAGAATTGGTAATTATTAAATCGATTGAAACGTGGAGCCGTAGCCCACAAAACCTGCTCCATACTTGCTTCAAAATTCTAAGCTTGTACATGCAAAAACTACAAAAATTGTAACCTTGATTTCCTGTATATTTTGTTCTTTTTCGTATGGGGAGATGAATTTGAAATTCTACAATATAGACTATGCTCATCTCTGCCTATTTGGCAGATCCATCACTCCTGGACACTTATGTTGTTGAATAACAAAAATGAAATTATGACCTATGAATGGATAAACCCCAAAAGGAAAAAAAAAATAGCATTTTATCCAATATATAGTTTGTTAGGTATGTAGGTATACTAAAGATGGATGGAGTTTAATATTCATTTATTTTGTTATTTTTAGTTATCAAGTGGAGCCAAAACATATTTATTATACGTATGGTACTTGTGCAAGCTGCAAAAATTCCTCCTTTTCTTTTTCTTTGGGGGGGAGGACTTTAATTTGATTATTTGATCATCCATAAATTCTTTTTCAAAGGAAAAAAATTCCATGGCTGACCCGGCATTTGCATAAATATTGGTTACTGGTCTCTTTCTTGAACGAAATTAATTTATTTTTGATTCAAAGGAATCATCAATGAGGTTTTGCTAACCCTCGTGAGCCGCACTCCTTCATTTATGATCTTCGTACAGAAGCAGGATGCTATCTCTTTCGACTTCAGAAGAGCTTGAGAAGAGAAATTTGCAATCATTTATCCCTCAACCTGGAAAATCATTTATGAAAGGATATAGGTGCCATATGCAGTGCTTATTCCCAAGTGGCTCCGCACATGTTTCAAACTGAAGTTGATTCATATCTGGAAAATACCTATAATGAAAGAACTGATCACACATGCTTCAATGAAGGGAATCATTCCCGACGGTTTGTTCTTCTTTTTTGAAGATTACCATATTTGATTGATGTGTGTTTTCCCATGTAATTTCTTCTAAATCTATTTGTGAATTCTGTTTAGCTTAATTTTGCCATTTTATGTATCATGAAGCAAACAAACACTTGATATATATATTTTTAAAAGATTTCACAATCGTTAAAATTTAATGAACATAAATTTGCTTTATAGAACCCTACCTAATTTTCGCCATTTTATCAGTAAGCGATCCAATCCTTGAAAACAAATTTCAAGGAGATTTCGTCATTGTTAAAAAAATAAGGAAACAAACGTGCGGAAATTAAAAGAAAAATACGTGTTGGGGACATATTTGTCAAGTAGTAAATGCATGCGTGGTTTTGAATTCTGGTCAACATTCAACCACTACTGCGTGCCACTTCATTACTTGTGTCCGTGGCATGGCTGACCAGGCAACTCTCACCGTCCTATCAAATGCTACCTTGTTCTGCTTCTTCAACTTTTCTTTGCCAAGATTTTCAAATCACCGTATCCTGCAGCCTACATCTATCTGCATCATCCAAACACTGTGGCCGGGTGGGTTTCAGCTTGCACCTAGATATAACGGAAGCAATTAATATTATACAGGAAAGACACTTGTGGAAGCAAGAAATTTGTGGAAGCAAAAGCTCCAAGTCTGTTTCCAACTACGGAGTCCCGGGCTCCATATATTTATATTGGGTCACAAAGCTGGATGCCATTACGGCTTAGATTTTCCGTAGTGTATGCCCTTTAATCTCCTGTTTCTCACAGGCAGTATCTATCCACGATCAAACGCGACGTTCTCATTTATACGAAAAATCAAAGTAAATTTATGAAACGGTATTTTATTGGTTTCTTCGTGTCAGTAAATTTTCCATCATTTGTGATTCCATTGCTACAACAATGGACACGCCTGCAATTACTGATTATTGTCAAATTATTTCGTCTAATTAAAGTGTGGAATTACATAATTTATTTTTTATATTTATCAAAAATTAAAAAAACAGCTTAAATTAATTTAGTCTGGATAATGAGATAATACTGAAGTTCATATAATATGACCTAATAATGGGTTTAATTACTTCCAATCTTCTATCTCAGCTTAATAGTGTATGCTTGTGTGAAAGATTTTAAACTTTATGATGGGTGGGATTAAGGATTCACTAATTATAAAAAAAAAGGTTAAGTCTCCTCTTCTGTTTTATATGTTTAATTTCTCACCTACTAGAAAGTTATAAAAAGGGAGAAGTAATGTATTGAATTCCGGAAGTTAATAGTGTGAGCATGATGTTTCTACTACCAGAGCTATGGATAAAACCTTAGCTACATTTTTATGTATTTTAAATTTCTGCTATGATGGATCTCAAATTAAGAGTATTTTATTGTACATAAAAATTTCAATATGATTTAAGAGCAACCATAGTTTGGATTTAAAATCCTAAAAATCTTCATCTCTAATTTTACGTGTAAAACATGAATATATATCCTTAGAAATCTAGTATATAATTATTGTGATGATTAATTGCTTATATATGTAAAAAAAATGAATTAATCAAAGCTTCGAATTTATGCAATCATGCTGTTTAAATTCATAATTTCATTGTATATGATGCGAATATAATCTTGGGCATGTTTATTTAATGATACATTATCGGTAATATGGTAGTTTAGTCGTACTATATCTCTGTAATTGGTTGAATTCATGCTTACGAAACGGTGTTTCTAAGAGTCGCAAGTTTCAAAGTTTTCAAATCAAGAACTCAAATGATTTTATATAATTTTTGTAAAATTATCTTGGGATCTGTTTCTTGATAACTAAAGATTGTTATTAACATCATAAAACTTTGTTAAACCAAATGATTTCATCAATTGAAGGTGCTACGTTTATAGGGTTCATACTCGTGAGTTTTGCTTTTAATTTGGCTCACAATCAACTCAATTTATGTGTTTTACTTCAAAGTTACAAAGGAGAACAAGGTTAAATTCATTTAGGATTTGATTATATGATGTTATAAGGCCAAAATAATGGACTTAAATGCTCAAATCCAGCTTTAATGGAGGATAGCCACTGTTCAAGTGTTAAAATGGGAAAGAACAAGAATAGTGTGCATAGGCTTGTGTATGTGAGTGCATAGGTGATAACTCTATTACATAGAGTTATTCTGTTATATTTTGAGCATTAAATAAGTCAAGTTCTTAAGATTTACTTTAAAATTTTGATATTTTTAGTTATTTGTCTTATTTTAGTAAATCTTATTTGGTCTATTTAATTTGAGTTATTTTATGACAATTTGCTATTAAGTTTAGTTATTACTAAGTTTGTTGCTTTTGTAGACATGCACTTGAAAAGGGGTTTAATTGATGAAGAAAAGTGTGCAAAAGTTCATGCTTCTCTCATACATGTAGTGTTTCAAGCATAACTTTCATTCTAGAAGTTTAATTGGCGTGATTCTTAAGTCATTGAAAAGTTAAGGGATAGGGCTACTACTTTCGTACTTACCATTTTACCTAGTTCAGCATAAAAGAAAGAGAAAATCACATCATAATTTGAAGGAGAGTAGTAGAGACAACAAGGTAAGGCAGAACTTTTAGCGTTGTGGCCATGAAGAATAGGGCGTCGCGATGCCATGCTAAGAGGAGGCTCCATAATGCAATTTGTGAGCTCAAGGCCATGGTGCCAGAGAGGACGCGGCCCCATATATTGATTCAAGAAGAAGGTGTCGTGGCATCGACACGATTACTTTCACAGGCATAAATTTTGAGATTTCGTTTTGAGTAAGATTCTAAGGCCTATTTAAAGAACCTTCTAAAGCAATTGAAGGCAACAATAAAGCTAAATTTTCTATATAGAAAAAAAGCTATCAAGAAAGCAAGAAAGCAAAGAAAAACTTCTGAAGATTAAAGATCGAAGATCGAAGACCTAACAAATCTGAGTTTTTCTTTTCTTCTTTAGTTCTTTTTATACTTCCTTTGTTTTGTATTGATGGTTAAACTTTTTATGGATGATGTTTTTAGTAATTATGAGTAATTAAATTTCTTTTCTAGAATTGAATTTGAACCCAGCATGTAGTTTGAATTTTTAATACTTTTTTTTGCTTATGATTGATTGTGTTTAAGTTGTTTATGTCAATTATATTCTTAATGCGTTTGATTGATTGGCTACAAATTAGATTGATAGGGTAACCTAAACAGAATTGAGAAAAGTTTAGTATAAGCTTTGGATGAACTAGCATATATTCAATATCAATCGCATTTGATGATTGATTTGATTTGCGTGTGAGGTAGACATACACTTGCATGTCATATGTAGTCAATATTAGAATCTAAGCTTAATTAGTCCTTCTTAATTACAATTTGCATACATTTAGTAAATTAGTTACGATAGATATTTTTATAAGAACCTCAATAGATATTTATAAATACATTAGAATTCTAGCTTAATAACTTAAGGACCATCTAGTAAGTAAAAAGAGAGTAAAAGATTTAGATGAAGTGTTGAGAGGATATTGTAATTCTAGGTTCTGTTTAATTGATTAATTCTATTTAAACTGCAATTCTTATTCTTAGTTTTAATTTATTTAATTTTTAATAGCTTTAAAAGTTGGTTATTTTAATAAGTTAAGTTGTGTTAATTTTAATACTTAGAAAAAGTTGGAACAATTCTTTGTAAGATTTGATACTCTACTTTATATTATATTACCTGTTAACAATACATGCACTTGTGTGGTAAATTCGATAACAAGTTTTTGGCACTATTGTTGGGACATTATTTACCAAAATTTTCTGTTAATATTAATACCAAGCAATCTTAGTCTTAATTCAAACTTTCTTTTTCTTTTGTTTTTTAGGTACTTCTAGTCATTATATGTAAAAAGTCAAAAATTTGAAAATTTTTCCTTTTGATTTGGAAATCAAAAAAACCTTTTGTAGACTTTTCTTTTTTGAAAAACAAAACCTTCTGTAGACTTAGAGGGAGAATCAACAAGCTTCGACTCAACGCGACACAATGGCTGATCAACAAGAAGAGAACAAGTTTTTACAAGAATATGTTGTGTCGCTTGTGCAAGGTTTTCACTCTAACATCCGAAGACTTACCATACAAGCTAATAACTTCAAGATCAAGCCAACAATCATTAAGATGATTCAGACTTCAGCTCAGTTTAGGAGATTGTTGATGAGGATCCTAATGCACATATTGTGAATTTCTTAGAGATTTACAACACATTCAAGACCAATGGCATTTCTAATCATGCCATTAGATTAGATTGGCCACTAATTAGATTGATCGGATAACCTAAATAGAACTGAGAAAGAGAGTTTAGTATAAGCCTTAGATGAAATAGTATATGTTTAATATCAATTGCATGAGATGATCAATTTGATTGACATGTGAGGTAAACATCCACTTGCATGTTATATGTAGCCAATATTAGAAAGCTTAATGAGTCTTTCTTAATTGTAATTTACATAAACATATAGTAAATTGGTTGAGAAAGATATTTTCATAAGAACCTCGATGGAGACTTATAAATACATTAAAATTCTAATTTAACAACTTAGAACTATCTTGTAAGTAAAGAGAGAGTAAAAGAGATTCAAATGAAATGTTAAGAAGATATTGTAATTCTATGTTCTGTTTGATTGATTAATTCTATTTAAATTACGATTTTATTCTTAGTTTTAGTTTATTTAAATTTCATTAGCTTTAAAAATCAGTTGTTTGAATAAAATTAAATTGTGTTAATTTTAGTACTCAGTAAAAGTTGGTACAATTTTCTATGGGATTCAATTCTTTACTTTCTATTTACTTGCTAATGATACATGCACTTGCATGGTAAATCTAACAACAATAGAGCCTACATGTTTGAGTTTTTGAAATATTTTAATAAATTGCATTCGACTTTCTTTATATTACATGTTTGTGTTATTTTTTTATTTTTCATACACTCTTATTATTTATTTATTTATTATGTGTATCCGATTGATTATTTTAAATATTTTGAAAATGATATTTTTGAATTACGTGTAGTAAAGATATAATATGTATTTTTTTCAATTTAGTGGTAGCGTGTACTCTCCCTGATATTTATATATTTTGTATAATGTTGGATAAAGTTATAAAGTACAAAATTAATAACTAAAGCCTTATAATTTTTAAAGTAGTTGTTTTTTAGGACAACAGATATATTCAGTGACAAATGGAGATATAGTGACCAAAGTATCTCATAAGGTTTTGTTACATAGGTAGATAATATATCACTTATGTTCTATGGTCATTAAGTTAAAAATCATCTTATAAAATTTGTGTGGGTAATATAAGGCAATATCTTGTTGTGAGAGAGGTTTTATTGTACTAGCTAATTTGTTGTCACTAAAGTAGCCAATTGGTTAGTTTTGTGAAATCCATATATTTTAAAAATGTCTATGATTTTAGTATGCATTTATTCACCTAAAAGTAGTGTTTGTATATTAAAATTAAGAGGCAACAAATAAGAGCATGCTTTTGAGAATTCAATGATTCTAGTAATTTATTCACCTAAAAATGGTAAGTTACAAAGATTTTGTTAAATTCTCATGACCATTTTTATGTGAATGGAATCCCAATTACATGTCATGCATTCAACCTAAAAGTGTTTACTTGATGATAAGTTTGGACATTTTGGTTATAATCATTATAGTCATTTATGGTTTTGAAGTATTTTATTACCCTATTTATTTAGTTATATTGCATTACTTAAATTTTAATATCACGTTTTTTATTAATAAAAATGTGACTCACTGCTGAGATTTGTGCTTGGGTTAAACTTTAAAAATAGGAAGAGAGATGTTAAGTTTGTCATTCAGATAATAGGATAAACCTAGTTATGACTATAAAAAGGCCTACAAAAATGTTCTATGAATTGTGAAAGCTTTTGAGGCATGAGAGAAATCCAATAAATTATGCTGCTTGTTATTAAGAGATCCATTCATAATCAACTATTAAGTAGCCTTCTTGATACCACTAATGCAAAATAAAAATAAAAATTCTTTAGCTATAGGAAAATCGTCAAATGCTAAAATTGGTACTCTTCTAAAGGGATATTATTACATGAAATATGATGGGATAAAGGGAGTTAACAAGTACATCATGAAGATGGTTCACTATTAGTCTAAATTGAAAAGCTTGATTATCAAGCCTTGATATCATCATTCCTAACACTTGTATTTCGTATCAAGCCTTAAACAACCATAGCACCTGAATTTATATATATAGTCATTGCTTATAACTCTTAAGATAAAGCTTAAGGCATTAATGATAGTATTACTAGTTGTGTTGTAAAGGAGGATAAGATCAAAATTGAAAACCTAACAATGCCATTATTGTTACCCAAACATGTCACCAGAAAAGTAAAAACTCAAAACATAATGCTCGTAAACACTGTCAAGATAAAACGAAGAAGGAACTTAAATGTTTTTTTCATAAGCAGAAGGGACATAAGAAATAAGATTGTCTCAAAAAATAAAACTTAGATAGAGAAATGTGAGCATGACGGTAACTTTTTGAATCTTATTATACATAAATCTCATTTAACTAAAACGCTATCTAGTTTTTGGTGGCTAGTCAATGGTGAAATTAATCAAGTTGCCACCTTACAGGGATTCATAAGCAAGGGAAAGCCAAATAACAAAGAGCCTAAACTTATGATTCGCAGCAATGAGGAGGTAAAAGTAAAAGCTAATATGAGCATTTTGGTTGAATTCAAGTAATGGTCATAAACTGTTATTGAAAAACAATTTCTATGCATTGCTATTTAGACGAAATTTAGGTTTTTTTTTAGTTAGATAATGGTGGTTGTGCTTTGAAATAAAGGATCCATTTATTAAGATATTTTTTTTTCAAAAGTTATTAGCTAGTGTTGTTTATCTAATATATTGTTGAAAGAGTTGCCAAAAGATCTTCCATGTTCTGACATTAAAGACTAAAACACATCTTGAGGGAAATGGTAGAAATGTTGATAAAGGATAACATCCTTATAGTCATATTCATAATGACCTGGAGACATGTGTTGACTATTACAAAGGTAAATTAACTAAGATAAGATGTCAAACCAAAGTTTTGGTTTATTAAAACTTCTTCATATTGACATAAACATACTTTATATTGTTATCATTTGCAATCGTAGATATTATATGACATTTGTTAATGATTTTTTTTTTGCTATGCTTATCTGTTCATGATTAAAGAAAGTTTGAAACTCTTGATAAATTCAAGATCTTTGAGATTTAAGTTGAGAAATAGTTAGGAAAAAACCATTAAAAGTGACAAGTATAATAAAGGTGGTGATTATATGACAATCATGACACAAGCAAACAACAAAAGGAACCGTTTGTCATATATTTAGAAAGTTATGGAATAGTGCCCAATATGTTACTCTTCATAATCTTGGAAAAAATGGTATGACTTAAAAGGCAAAATTGCACTGTAAAGAATATGGTGAGGAGTATGATGAGCAGGGCCAATTTACTAGAATTTATGTAGGGAGAAGTAATTAAAAGAGTTTTATATATCCTAAATGGAATCTCTTACAAATATGAACCTAAAGCGGTTTTTGAGTTGTTGATGGAATGTAAACCTAGTTTTAATCACCTACATAATTGGGAGTCTTTTAAAGGTACGTCTTTATGATCCCACTAAAACTAAAATATAGTATTGTTTCAATTGTTGTTATTTTATTGGGTACCGAGATTGTTTCATGGGCTATAGATTTTTTGCTAAGTGGATGTGGTAAAATTGTTAAGTCTAAAACAACTATGTTTTTGGACTTGAATGTGACTAATACTAGTTGTTCTCAAATTAGTGAGAAATGAAAGTGTGTTGAGATTGTAAATATTCCTTTGCCCATATAGTAGAGTACTGTGGCACATACACTAGCTAGGTAAATGGGATTAGTTTAAGAAATTTCTCATGAAAAACCTTAACACCAAAATGTTGGAGAATAAGTACCACAAAGAACTTTACAAGAATAAGGAAGCTTGCTCTTCTTTCAAACATTTGTGAGTTCTAACATAGAGAGGGTTATATTGGCCATATAGTTGATCCAGTAACTTTTTCAGAAACTGATTTCAATCCTCAATTAGATTTATGGTGCGATACACACACACCTTTGTTGCTCTTAAGCATAAATGAAGTAATGAATTGATAACTTAAGGGCATGTTTTTGTGCATAAAGCATATATCGAGATATGTAAGGTAAATGTATAGGTTTTTTAAATAAACCATAAAGTGTTCTTGTTGAGAGCTTGAGCGACATAAAATAAAAAATAAAGTGATTGAAAAACAAATGCAACACAAGAAGTAGATCATCAAAACAGTGTTGTTATTCATCGATACACTACCACATTGAAATCATGTTGATAAGGTATGTGATCATAGGCTTACTATATCTTTATAGTTATAGTTGCCACTATTTTTTGATATAAACAATTTTATTGGATAACACAATGTTTGGAGTAATTTCAAGACCAATTTATATTTAAATTGGACCTATAAATTTTTCAGTTGTCTAGCCTTTTAGTTGTTTTTAAGAAAATTTATTTTTTGAAATTTGAATTGAAATGGTGCAGTCTAATTGGAAGATTATTAGATTTTTTTCATATAATTGAAGTATTATATCAAAATCAAGCAAGTTAATTTAGTCTAGATAATGAGTTGATATTATAATCTATGCTCTAATATTCTATGTGGGCTTAATGGTATAAGGATGTCTAAAAATCATAAATCTTATGATATGTTGATTAGGAATTCAATATATATATATATATATATATAAATTAAGTTTTTTCTCCTATTTTGCATATTTATTTTCTCACCCATTAGAGAGTTGTTAAAAAGAAAGTGAATGATCATAGTGCATTGCGTTCGAATAGGTAGTCAATTTGAGAATCCTGTTGTATTTATGATTTTTTTTTAATTGAAGGAAGAGGAGTTCGAATTAGTGCTGTTGTGTCTATGACTCTTTTATAGTAATCAAATATGTTTTTTTTTGTTTTAAATTTATAATATGATAAATCCTAGATTATGTGTAATTTATTATATATAAAATTTTCATAATCTACTCATAAACCTAACTTTATATGATACTAAAAACAAGAAATGCTTTAGTTATAAGCACAAATCCATAGTCCAAAATAACTGTTTTGATAAACAGTAATTTGATGTAAAACATGCTCAAAAAGGAAAACATTGGGTTGTGGGGGGCAATGGGCAAAGGCAATATTCAAATTGAACCAAAGAAAAGCGCAATCATCTATCCTCTTATTGGATGACAAAACTGGCTTTCAGCAGTGTTGCGATTGGCAGGCCACAAAGAAAAAATGTAGTGGTTAAAAAAAAAAAAAGTACACTCTTTGTCTAGAGTGTGAGTGTGTGAGTGTAAAGCATGTGCGCCAAAATCTTTATCAAGTGTCGCAAAGGGTCCTAATATCCACTCTAATGTTTTTATCCAATCCATCATTGTCACTACAAAACAAAATTATATATATGAAAAAAAAGCCATAGATATTCTCATATATTCTGTTTAGTTGTAATCACTAATCAGCGTTCACCAGCCCAGCAAAGGGAGACTTTTTTACGTAAAAGCTAATCAAGGAAACTTTGCAATTGGTTCCAATACAACAGGCAGTGCAGTCCAGCTTGCTGGCTGACGACTGACGACACTCTTTTTTTTTTTTCTTTTTATTTTGTCTTTTAACTAAACTAAAATTTTATTATATGCGGTTAATTTATCATTTATTTTACAATTGCTGTTGCTATTCTCTTCCGGCTGTTCTGTTTCTTGTCTTGTATTTGGCACGACATGGGTTGAGTAAATCAAAACAAGTTTTACAGTATAAAATTGTAAGCCCACAAGAAAATTAAGAAAAGATGGGCAATGAAAATGACATTTGTCGAGGAAGATGGTGGAGTGCTTTTCTTTGTTTGGATATCTTAAAGATTACTATTAGTTTAATCAAGTTATCACGAAAGTACAAGTCCTTATTTGGGTTATTTTGTTTTTATTTGTTTATTAAATTATGGGGAATAATATGATTTTTTTTTAATTGAAAAGGGCGGTGCCTTGTCCAATACCGCCCAAAGTGTTAAAACTAGCGGCGTCACCAAGAGTAAACCGCCAACATATATATATAGTATAATCCAAAGTCCAACCAATAATACCCGGGGTCACAGGCCAATCACATCCTCACTTTGAATTGACTCTTCTTTTCCCTAATGTTTCAATTAACCAACCTCAAACCTCTCTTAACACTATGGCTAGGGGTGTTTCGAAGGAGTTAGACCCAGGCTTTTAGATTGTATTAAAGATTAGCACCTCTTTAACATTGGCCCAATTTTTGAAATTACAAGTTTGGGCTTAGAGAGGCTTGAGTTGGATCATCCACTCGAGTTTGATTTGTTTATAATAAAGTGTTAATTCATAAACTAAGTATGATTAATGTTGGATTGATAGCCCTGCCTAGTAGGATTGTTTCGGTGGGGCAATGAAAAATTGGGTCAAGAGCCTAGATCATGCCTGATGCAAGGATATGGCCCTGAGGAACTCTTTTTCCATTATTTTTGCAGTTGAGAGCATTCAATCGATTACTGTAAAGATTAAGCTTGTTGCTGACTATAAAAGAGGCTTGGTTTCAAGTTTGGTCCTTAATTAAATATGTATACGTAGCACCATTTGCAAACCTTCTAAACCAAGCTATTTGCGCAGGAGTTGAGCAACTTAGCATTTGCTTTCACTGCAACGTTCCCGGTGGTCTAGTGAATATGTATGTTCTAATACATAGTAGAATTTCTTTTACTTCGTTAATTTCCCTGTCAATGAGCAAGGTTAAAATTAAATCTTTGTTTACATTTAGAAACCAGTTTGAAACCACAGCAAATATCTTAAAGGTTACAGTAATCCTAATATTGAATGATAAATCAATTCTAATTATGTTTGCCAAACAAGCTTAACAATCCACCTTATTATGAGTTCTGGTCAATGTGGTGGACTCACAAGCACTGTTACTCTGAGTCCAATTAAAAAAATAAGTTATTGTGAGAATAGTTTGTTTTTAGTCGATATCTCCAACATTTTAGCATCTCTCACGCAACTCAACTTAAAAAAAGAAAAAGTTCAAAAGAAATGTCCCATCTTCGTAAATGTATAATGAGAAAATTTGTTGGAAAGGGGAACAAAGAGAAGGTAAAAAAAGATGGTTCTTAATCCTAGTAGCGATAGTGATCTTTTGAAGAGAATAAGAAAAAATTCAAGCGCCTGAGGGCTGTGCCTGAGGATGGCGATGAAGATATGAATAATTCCGATGCTGTTGATGATGGGCTTGTTCATGTTTCTGACAAATCCTCATATAGAGGCAAGTTGACTGGTTCTAAGTATCCACAACACTCTTGCTGGAAGGAGTGGGTTGAGGAAGGACAAAGAGATGAAATGCAATTTGATGAGGAGATCTCTAATGATGAATCGGACTCGAACCAAGCTCCATGTGTGGGAGGAAATGTACCAAGGGTTTGCTTTACAAAAGAGGAGAAGCAGGCAACGAGGAGTCCTTGGCGTAAGGCATTGATCGTGAAATTACTTGGTAAGGTGCTTGGTTTTCAAACCTTGATGGCGCGAATAAAACATCTCTGGCAACTTGAAGGTAGGTACAAAGTGATTGACCTTGGACATGATTATTTTCTATTCCAGTTTGAGATGTGAGATAAGATTATAAACATGTTCTTGAGGGAGGTCCTTGGATTATCGGGGGACATTATATTGCGGTTAGACAATGGGTTTCAAATTTCAATCCTAGTTTGGACAAGATTAATAAGATTATTGCGTGGATGCGTTTCCTGGGTCTACCTCTAGAGTATTATAATAGTCTTGCATTGTCAAGAATGGGGACTCATGTAGGAAGGATTATTCATATTGATCATAATACTGAAGAAGCTTTGAGGGGCTGTTTTGCTCATTTGTGTGTTGAATTGCATCTCACAGCCCTTGGTGTCCAAGGTACATGTTGGCAAGCATGCTCAAATAGTGGAGTATGAGGGGATTCATCTAATTTGTTTTGAATGTGGACGGTTTGGACAACGGTAGGAGGCCTGTTCGAGTGTTGTGGTGGTAGCGACACCAACGATGGAAGAACCTTTGGTCATTCCTGTTGAGAAATCAAATATTGTACCGAAGAAGAATTTTGGGCCATGGATGATCCCCAAACGATGGAATCATAAACCACAAAGACAGGAAGGTATCATTAATGGAAAGGACTCAAGGATGAGTGGTTCTAGCAGGAATGATAGCAAAAAATCAGGTAAGGTTGGTGAGTAGAATCTGAGTGGTTTTGGATTGGAATATCAGAACAGATTTGCTGGTTTGACAGAGAGATTTCGGATGATGCTACTAAAGAAGTTGTTGTGATGGAGTCTACTAGTAGTAGGGGTCCTAGTTTCATGCAACGTATTCCAAACAGAGATAAACTTGGAAACGTTGCTAAGCCTAGTTTTCAAAATGAAAAAGATCCACATGGAATGGTCAACTTAAGGTTGCGGAGCCCGTGGTTACAAGTTCACATTAAAATTTCCAAAATTTACTTTCTAGGCTGGTACTTTTTCGAAGAAAGGTGGTAAAGCACGTAAAATCAAGACTAAGATTAATATGGGCCCTAATATTCAACAAACTAGTATCAAAATTGATGATGGTGGTTTATCATTAAAACTTTTTGATAATAGCTCTGCCGGTTTTAAGCCCAAGTTCTCTTCCTCAACAGCATCCCCCATCTTCCTCAACAACATTTTACTGATATAAGCCCAAGTTCTCTTCCTCAACAACATCCCCCATCTTCAAAAGAAAGTGGAAATAAGCAAGTGGGCTCGACTAGTGAAACAGATGGAGACAATCTGGTTACGAAGAATGATTAGGTTAACGGTGGGGATTTGCCACCACCAATGGATCAACAAATGTTTTGAACACCGTTGGATGTTGTCTATTTCATTAACAGTATCTTATGTCCATATTATTTTGGAATTGTCGAGGTGCAGGTAGTGCTGAAATTTCTTGCCATTCTTCCAAGGTGCAAAACACCTCACAAATACAATTAAGAAAAATAATAGCGGTTACATAAGAGGAACCTTAAATCCTTAGTATCAAACCATAAAATTGTTGCAAAAAATTCTCCTAACATTAGCGTAATCATTTTAGTTGGGCACCTCATCTCCCATCATCAACTTAGTAATGGAATAATTATCAACCACATCAAAAGCCTCAAAATTGTTTTCAAATTTCTGAACTGCATCTAACATTTAATAAGGAGAATTCGATCTGGTTCTAACATCCAAACACAATAAACACTTACTTTGAATTTCATCATTAGCAATATCATCTTTAAATTTGACTAACCTAATAGAAGATTCTAATACATCTCATTGTTGCTTTAACACAAGTAATTAATTCATTCATTTCCTATAATCCATCACTCACAATAAGACTAACAATATGTGCAATGCACCTTTTACGAAGAAATTTAGTCTTAGAATGCTAGTTCTAGCAATGTTAAATTTTTTCTTCAACTATGTGATTGCAATATCATTGAAACTAGCAGTATCAATTGAAACACAGGAAACCTTTTGCATCCCCCAATCATGCAAAAATTTGTCAATTTCCTTCCCAATGGCTTCACCTCTGTGACTCTAAATAGGACAAAAGTTAAAAAATTTTTTTAATAGTTTCCCATCATTTTTTATAAATTGTATTGTATGACACATAATTAATTCTTTGTAATAAAGTCTATGAGCTTGTAGTAAGAGATACTCAAGCAAGATGTTTCAAGAATTGCTTCAACTAGTTATTTTCATCAACATAAATTTTAAAACAATCCCTAGCAACAACCCATCATGATGATACAGAAAATATAGGACATGCTAGAGACATGTAACTTTTAAACCCTTTACACCTTTGTTAATGACGCCATGGCTAAACTTCCAACTATCAAAGGACTCATCTCCTCCCAATTGCAAAACTAATTCCATTTGATTACAATCTTCACTAGCACAAAGCATTACCAACTTTTTATAGACACTCATATGATTCTTTAAAGAACTAAAGAACAAAGAAACAACCCAAAACAATCACAATTTAATAAATCAATTAAAAGAAATTTATTTTAATAAATCTATTAAAAGAAATTTATTTTTCTTACCACTAAAATGAGAAAAAGAATAATTGAAACCCCATATTTTAGAGATTTTTCTATTTTTGAGATAGATAATCACAATTATGAGAAAAGAGAGAGAAATTGAAGAAGAAGAAGTAGAAGAAAAAGGGTTGGGCAAGCTTTTGAAATATAAGAACGAGAAAAGGCTTGTGAACCGTTGATATGAGGAGAAGACAAAGGATTGTCAATAAGAGCATCAATAAGAGGGGAAAAATAAATGGGCGGGAGGGACAATTAGGGTTTAGGATGAAGAAGATAAGGGGTTAGAAATGAAGAAGAAAACAAAATAACCAAATTTTTATAGTTACCGTTTTCCAACAAAATTTTTGTCCGTAAAAGATTTTAAAACAAAAAAACTATATTTTTTTTATTTTTAAGGGCCAATTTTGATGAAATTCGTCAACAAAAGTATGTCAGATGCATTTTCAATAAAATGATTCATCGAAAAATTCACATTAATGTTTTTCTTAAATTGCACATAATGCTTTTCAAAAAATGAATTTTTGTTGGAAATTGTGAGCAATTAAATTTGAAAAAAATTATATGGTTGGAAATCTATCAATAGTACTCTTTACTTTTCGCTAAAATAAATACTGTCAAAATAATGTTGATTTTTAGTAGTGTCTGTGATTACCCTAAAAAAAAATCTTTGTGATCAATATGCATATCATACTCCTAAATAAACCACAAATCTTGCCTTACTCTTTTTCTATCCAACACTAAACACCTAGAAAACATAAAAAAAGATCTTTTTATTTTGAAGCTCAAGTATTTTAGCATTGGTTAAAAATTAAAATTAAAAACCCTAGAATCACTAGACAATAAGACAAAATGGTATAAACCTACAAAAGTGTAAATTTTCAACATCCCAAAATGCTAAATTGTAAGCCTAGAGGGTATACTTGTAATAATAAATCTAGACAAATCCAAAGCCCCAAACTTTCTCCCTAAGCAAGCCCCCATTCATAAAATGCCACAGTTAGGAAGTCTATGCTAATGTTACAAAACATAAACACAAACACAAACACAAAGCTAGGCTAAAGCCCTGTCAAACCACGACACTTTATTAGTATCTGATTTTTCTATTTCCTGAGTCTTCCCATGGTTGCAGAAAACTTCTTTGCCCTCTCGAGTGACGAAGAAGACGACGACGTGTTGAAACTCATCAACCGTGTAAAGGATGTGGACAAAGAGAGCTCGTCTCTGGTGGAGAAGGTGCAAAAAGAACCGAAGGAAGAGAAAAAAATGGCTTACCTGATTCCTTCTGATATGTGGGCTAACCACCTCATTCTTCCCAACCATGGTATTTATATGCTTAACTTTCGTTGTTAATTTATTCTTTGGGATCAAGCATTATACACTACATATTTGACATTGCAATTTTATGTTTGGTCGAAGACTGTCATGACATAATGGGTCTATGTCGTAGTTCTCTTTGCAAAGCTTTTTATATATGTTTTCTCTTGGCAAAACTATCATGACCCATTGTGTATAATAGTTTCTCTCATTTACTTTGATTTTCTGCTTATAATTTATTGTTGAACAAGTATGGCAATATCCTTAATCATTTCTTTTTCAAAATAATTTTCTTGTTAGTTTGGAGATCTTTCATTGAATCCTTGTATTTACAAGAAGAAAGAGAGAGAGAGAGAGAAAGTAGAGGCTGAACCTAGAAAAAAGCATATATATCGGTAGCTGCAACCCTTCATATGTGGAGATGTGCATGCTATGTTAAAACTCATGTTTTACACATGTTTTAACAATTAGATCAAGTGTTAATCTTCTTTGATAGGTGTTTATATTTCACTTGTACTATAAAGCTTGATATTAAGGCATGAATTGCTACTGATATTTCACTTTAGATAAAAACAAAGTTTTCTTTGTTTTTAGAACCTCCACAACAGAGCCTTCGCATACTCAAAGGCTTGCTCTCTATCATCAAAATCAACATGGTATCAGAGCTTCTATAAGCTCTCAAGGGACCAAAACACAGAAACATATCCTTTACAAAGCCTTTCTCAATAGTTGATAGTAACTTGTTTAATGAAAAAACACTTCCTCGTTGGTAACTTTTACCACTACTTCCCACCCAACTCCACCTACCTTTAATGGAGATAATTTTTCCTCCCGGTCGGTAAAAATGAAAGCTTATTTAAAGGCTTACAATCTTTGTGATGTAGTTGAGACAAGGTATGAGCCTCTTGTCTCTCAAAGAAAATGCTAGCCTAGCTCATGTAAAACAACATGAAGAGGAAATGGCCAAATGTTTCAGTACTCTATCATTCATTCAAGCTTGTGTTAGAGAAGTGGTATTTATAAGAATAATGGCTTATGAAATAGCAAATTAGATCTAAGATACACTCCAAGAAGAATTCCAGTGGTCTAACAATACCAGGTAATTAAGGATGTTCAATCTTATGAGGGAATTCGAGATCATCAAAATAAAGGACTCTAAAACAGTAAACGACCACATCAACAAGGTTGCTAAGATTGTTAATCAAGTCAGGCTACTTGGTGAAAAGATTTTAAAAAGTAGAATGGTACAAAAGGCTTTTCTTTCTCTGCCAAAAATGTTCGAGCCTACAATATTTTCATCAAAAGGGTCCAAAAACGTAGATAAGCTCACTTTGAATGATGTGATAAATGCACTACAAGCAACAAATTCTAGTTTAGCTATGAGAGCTAGTAACAGTTTAGAGTGTGCAATGCTAGCAAGACAAAAAGCACAAATAAGTGATGATACAAGTTAGAGAAAGATGCCAACAGATCAAAAAGGAAGAAAAGGTTATCAAGGCAACAGGCCTTAAAATAAAAAATACATATTTCTTACATGCAACTACAGTAAGAAAAAAAAACCATGTAGAAGCTAATTGTTGGTTTAGATTAAGTGCCAAGTGCAAAATCTGCAACCAACAACTGAAATCTGAGAAAGATTAAAGAAAATCTATCTATTGGGATAAGAATGATGACATGAATGAAAAGAAAGATGTTGCTGGAGAACAAGCAGCTGAAAGCGATGTAGAAGGGTATGCTTTCTTAATACTGGTTTATGTTGGAATTTTTTAATTCTGAAATTAAAAATCACATTATCTTTAATGGTCCTAACTTTTAGTTTCATGATAAGTGATATGGTTTAAATGGGATTGTGATAACTACCCATTATTTGAATG
>NW_018397255.1:11705496-11711145 GCF_002168275.2 Theobroma umbraticum | reverse complement strand
AATTACCCATTATCTTTTGAATTTCCTAATTTTGATATAGTAATATCTCCTTGATGAGAGGGATTTTGCTTATAAATAAACGTATGGGTCCCTAACTCGAGGCAACTTCTTAAAAACAAGTACCGTATTATCATCACTGAAAAATTACCATTTGCGTTGGAAGAAGTATCAAAAATAGACTGAATAACTCTAAAAGTGAGCTTGTGAATGAAAAAGCTAAACATTTGCTATGACTAGAGGTTAGTGTTGTGATCTTTATTGAATTTTGATTTGGTGGGTTTATTTGCAGTGAAGAAAGATGCATTGTTATCAAATAATAATTGATATTTGCTCATATTTATTTATTTCAACTTCTACTATTATTCATTATTATGTATATATATATATATGTAGCTGTGAATATATTTAACATGTGGTATCAAAACGAGAATAATCTTTGTCTAGCATATTTGAGATATAATTCTAATTGTATATTTATAATTTTTTAATAGTATTTTAGAAAACTATTTAAAGAAATAATGAGCTAAATGCATTTATAATATATCTTTGTCATGTTTCTAAATTATTTGAATCTTCTATGGCATATATATTTGATTTGTTAAAATAAATATTTTTTGCCTTGTTTATATGCTTGAGCCCCAAAGTGAGTGTTTTTTTATTTTAAAAAAAGGGTCCATAAACTCTTCGTTTTTATGTCTTTGACCACTTCACCAAATAGGTCTATTTCCATGTTTGTTATGCAACCTAAGCATTTTACTGGGCTTATTTGATTAGATAATCTGGACTAAAATTTTGGGTTTGTAATCTGGACCAGAATAAAGAATATTGAGTTTTATCTTTTTATTATATTAGTCTGGGCCAAAGTACACAATATTTGGCTGAGCATATTTATATTATTGACTTGAGTCAAAAATAAATAAATATTGGATTTATTTTTATATAATTTATTTGGATCAAAATAAGTGGATATTGAGCTTAGTCTATTTATGTTTTTATTTGGGCTTATTGGTTATTAATTTGAATAGACTACGTGTCCAAAACTAATGGGCCAACAAACCTAAAAAAGGTAAACTCATTTAAATGAAGCTAATTTTGGATCTAATTTTGTTTTCTAGATCTAATTTATTTGACTAAATTAATCATGGAAGTAGTTTAATTAGTCAAAATTAAGCTCATTTATTTATTTATTTTTATTTGGTCAAGACATTATTAGTATAATAAATTAATTTATATTGTCTTGATTATTATAGTGATGTCATGTGATCATATATATTTAAATAATTGAGATTAGTCATAACATCTTAATTATGATAAGATATACATTAATATATATATTATTTGGATCACACCAAGTTTAAATGACATCATATTCTAATTAAACATGTTTATATAATTGTTTTACCCTACAAGGAAATTATTATATTTTCATGATTAATTAGGATGGAATAGAAATTATTTTATTTCTTAATTAGCCCACAAGTATTAGGAAATATTAATAATTTTTAGTTTCATCATAAAAATTAATGAATCATTATGTGTTAGAATCTTTGCCCACAGGTAGATTTTGATGACATGTCGATTCATGTATATTTTAATTTGTCTTACATTGGTAAGCTTATCTTTATAATTGATGGTTTATGCCTCATATATTATTAAGTAAGCATGTTTATTTACTTATTTATTTATCTGTAGTTGATCAAACTTTGATGGTTTCTAATGATAAAGTTTCCTACTTGAGTGGTGATAATTATAAAGGGTGGAAGGAGAGTGTTCTTCTCCATCTAGAATGCTTAGACCTTGACTATGCTCTTCGTAAGGATGAGCCTACCGTACCTGTGAGTACTAGTACTCTAGCTGAGATAGCATTATATGAACGATTGGAGTGGTCAAATCGTTTAAGTATGATGTTTATCAAATCTCACATTATGACTAGTATTCGTGAGTCGATACCTAATTGTAAGAATGTCAAGGATTTAATGAAGGCTATTGATGAGCAGTTTGAGTCTTATGATAAAGCATTTGATAGCACCCTAATGAGCAAATTGACATCAATGAAGCTCACTGGCGTTAAAGCCGTCCGTGAGCACATTATGCAAATGAGGGATATTGTTGCTCAATTAAAGTCCTTGAAGATAAAGATTTCTAATAATTACCTAGTGCACTTTATCCTGAACTCTCTTTCATCTCAATATAATAATTTCAAAATCTCTTATAACATACATAAAGATAAATGGTCAATTAATGAACTTTTGACCATGTGTGTTCAAAAGGAAGTAAGATTGATTCAAGAAATGAGTGAAAGTGCATATCTGGTAACAGAAAATAATAAGCAAGCCTTTAACAAGAAAGGAAAGGGAAAATCGAATGTAAGTGGCAAGTCGAATGTACCTACCTATATTGGAATGAAAAACAAATCTAAATGTTTCTTCTATAAAAGAAGGGACACATGACGAAAAATTATCCTAAAAGGAAGGTTCGGCTTGAATAGAAAGGTAATCTCATATCCTGTGTGTGTTATGAATCTAATATGGTTTATGTTTCCCATAACACTTGGTGAATTAATTCTGGTTCTACAATCCCTATTTCTAATACCGTGCAGGGTTTTCTAAACCTAAGGAAACCAATAAAGAGTGAATGCAGCATCTATTCTGGAAATCGGATGCCTTCATGTTTGGAAGCAATTGGAATGTGCAGACTAGTTTTATCAATTGATTTTGTTTTGGATTTAGAACAAACTTTTTACATTCCAAGTTTTCCTAGAACTTTAATTTCTGTTTCAAGACTTGTACCTATGGGTTTTTCCTTCAACTTTTTTGGAACATCCTTTAATTTATTTAAAAATGCAATGGTTGTTGGAAATGGTACAATGGATGATGGTTTATTCAAAATTCATTTAAATAATAGCATTCCTTATAGTTTGATGGCTTCACATGATAATGTTGGTATTAAATGTTGTGTTATGAATGAGAAAACTGCCTTGTTATGGTATCGGAGATTGAGGCATATCTCCATTGAGAGAATCAAAAGATTAGTAAACAATGAAATTTTAAAAACTCTGGACTTTACTAGGTTTGATACTTGTGTAGACTGCATTAAAGGAAAGCAGACTAACAAGACTAAGAAAGGTGCCAAGAAGAGTTTTGAAATTTTAGAAATCACACACACTGACATTTGCTACCCTAATATGTGCTCAAGTGGTCAAAAATATTTCGTCACTTTTATAGATGATTACTCACGATTTATGTATCTTTACTTGCTTTATAACAAAAATGAAGCACTGAATGCTTTTAAAATATTCAGAGGTAGAGAAACAATGTGAAAAACAAATTCAAATTGTGAGGTCAAATAGAGGTGGTGAATTCTATGGTAGGTATACAGGAACTGGACATGCACTTATTCCATTAGCTGAGTTTCTTCAAGAGCAAGGTATTATAGCTCAATACACCTTGCCTAGCTCACCATCTTAGAACAGTGTAGTAGAAAGGAGAAATTGAACATTAATGGATATGGTAAAGAGTATGCTTACTTACTCCAAACTTTCTTTATCCTTGCGGAGTGAAGCCTTTAAAACAGCAACATATATATTAAACAGGGTTCCAACTAAGGCAGTTCTTAAAACACCATTTGAATTATGGAAAGGTTGGAAATTGAGTTTAAGACATATACGCATTTAAGGTTGTCTAACTGAAGTTAGGGTTTACAATCCAAAAGAAAAGAAGTTGGACCTAAGCATTATAAGTGGATATTTTGTTAGATATGCTGAAAAGTCCAAGGGTTACAAGTTTTATTGTCTAAATCATACAAATAGATTTCTTGAATCAAGAAATGCTAAGTTTCTTGAGATAGATGTGGTTAATAGGAGTGATCAACTTAAAAACTTAGTTTTTAACGAAGATCATGTTATTAATACTACTCCTACATCAAGTAACACATTGTTTGTTCATCCAAATAGGATGGACATTGAGGAACCAATTATTCAAGCTCCATGTCCTATTGAAAATGCTTTAGGAGATCTTATTGAGCAACCACCATATTGGAACAACCTATTGAACAATAATTTCCACAAGAGGTTGTTGATACAACATTAAGAAGATCAACTAAGGCAAGAAAATCAACAATTTCTACAGATTATGTTATGCATCTACAAGAATCTGACTATGATGTTAGTGTCAAAAATGACCAGAAATGTTTTCATGATCAATGGAAAGTGATAAATCTAAATTTTGGTAGGATGCTATGAAGGATGATATGGGTTCTATGGCAAATAATCAAGTTTTGGATTTTGTTAAATTACCTAATGAGGTGAAGCCCATTGGCTGTAAATGTGTATTTAAAACCAAAAAAGAATCATTAGGCAACATTGAGAGATACAAGGCCAAACTTGTTGCCAATGGATTCTCACAAAAGGAAAGAATTAATTATCGAGAGACATTCTCTCCTGTTTCAAAAAAGAATTCTTTTCGTATCATCGTGGCATTAGTTGCTCATTTTGACTTAAATTTACATCAAATGGATGAGAAAAAGGCATTCCTCAATGGAGATTTAGAGGAAAAGGTTTATATGAAACAACTTGAAGGGTTTATTTCTAATAAAGGTGAGCACTTGGTTTGTGAGCTTAAAAAGTCCATATATGGACTGAAACAGGCCTCACGTTAGTGGTATTTGAAGTTGCAAAATGTTATCTCTTCATTTGGTTTTGTACAGAATGTTATGGATCAATGTATATACCACAAGGTTAGTGGGAGTAAGATCATCTTTCTGGTTCTATATGTATATGATATTTTGCTTGCAACCAATGATATGAGATTGCTACATGAGGTAAAACAATTTCTTTCTCGACATTTTGACATGAAAGATATGGGTGAGGCACCTTATGTCATTAGCATCAAGATTCATAAAAACATATCTCAAAGTATCCTGGGTTTATCTCAAAAGGCCTATATCAATAAGATTTTAGAGAGATTTCCTATGAAAGTTTGTTCACCTAGTGTGACACTTATTGTAAAAAGTGACAAGTTCAATTTGAACCAATGCCCCAAGAATGAACTTGAGAGGGAACAAATAAGAAACATTCCACATGCTTCAACTATTGGAAGCTTAATGTATGCTCAAGTCTATACTAGACCAGACATTACATTTGCAGTTGGAATGTTGGGAAGATATCAAAGTAATCTAGGCTTAGATTATTGAAAGGCTACAAAAAAGGTCATGAGGTACCTTCAAAGGACTAAAGATTTCATGCTTACATATAGATGATCTGACATCTTGGAAGTTGTTAGATATTCAGATTCAAACTTTGCTGGTTGTGTTTATTCTCAAAAGTCAACATCTGGATATATCTTCCTGCTTGCTGGAGGAGCTATATCTTGGAGAAGTGCAAAGCAATCTTTGGTTGCTACTTCTACCATGGAAGCTAAGTTTGTTTCTTGTTTTGAGGCTACATCACAAGGTATTTAGTTGAAGAGTTTCATCTCCTGGCTTCTAGTTGTTGAATCAATCTCTAAGCCATTGAAGTTGTATTGTGACAATTCTATTGCTGTGTTCTTTGCTAAGAATAATAAGAGTGGAAGTCAAAGTAAACACATCGACATTAAATACTTAGCCATCAAAGAGCACATTAAAGCAAATGAAGTGCTTATTGAACACATT